>NW_013952811.1:267550-277795 GCF_001266775.1 Austrofundulus limnaeus
ATAAAGTTATTAATGAAGAAAATCCATCTAGATAACAGCAGACTGACTGCTCGTAAAATATACGACAGGTCTGGACCACTAGTGAATTTTGTTCGTATCTGAAGAAAATCTTAGAATACGAAAAAATTGGTGAATGCCACAAACTCTCCTAAATGACTCGCATGAGGCCCATTGTTCTCACCCCAGTTATCTAAATTGTTTTTAATGTAAGTAATAACTGAAGCACTCAAATAAATTTAGTGTCAAAAACGTGGACAATGATAAAACACCATTATAATACTAAATAAAAATACCTACCCTGGAACATCCACCAGGAACATAACATCAAAACAAAAGAGAAATGGAATAACCACAAGCTCCTAACTGTAGTAGAAAATGATTATGGCACCATTCTTTGGCACAAGCATATCCTAACGGATAGGGAAATTTGTAATTGGTTCTAACAGGCCAGATGTCATCAAAAGCAAAAAAGGAAACTKTTGCCTCTTGATTGATACGTTCCTCCCATCAGAGAGTAACACTTCTCTTAAAGTTGTTGAAAAAAATGACCAAATATAAACACCTGAGTAGAATTTAGAGTGTGTGGGGCCTAAAAACAAAAAAGCATTCCAATTATAATCAAAACACTGGAACTTATTATGATATGACTACAAACAAAATCCCACTCCTGTGGACAACACTTAATTTTAGAAAGGACCTTTCCATGAATTAAGTCTTATCTTCATCTATTCATAATTATGACCTTAGGCTCATAGTTTGTGGTTGGTTATAATGTTGTAAAATATACAAATTTTGAAAAAGAAATATTAATAATGAAAACAAGAACTTCAAAACTGTATTTTTAGTAGTAAGTCAATGTCCTAAATGCAGTACTATTTAAGGAAGGTTTTAAACCTAACAAATCAAATCAGTGGAAAAATTAAGAAATCCATATTATGGTTATTATATAAACACTCAGAATTCTTCAATTAAAATTACTTGGTTTACTTGACTGGCTGTAAAACCTAATGGCTTTTGTTCATCATCACTGTTTAGTGTCTTTACTTGTGAAGGTATTAAGGCAGATAATATCCTCTAGTATTACCCAAAGTAAAACCTAAAAACAATCATCTACATAAGAAGAAAATGTCAAAGAGTTTAGAAAATTAGCTCTTTTGATTAATGTAGTTAAAGATTTGCTTACATGGTGATTGAATGATCTACGATAGAAAGAGTAGCAAACAAATGCAAAAATGTATTAAAAATATATTTAAAAAATATATATTTTTTAAAATTTTGATTTAACTATGTGTCTAGACCACAAAAAAACAACTGCACCCAGAGAAAACAAAAATAACTGATTAATAATTTTTTGCAGGAGTAACACATCAAGTGGAAAATTATTTAAATGGCAGTGAACAAAACCCCTAGGCGGATTGAAATAGCTGACAACAGGAGAAAAAAAAAAAGTGTGCGTGTGGTGGTGGTGGGGGTGTTCAGTAAAACTTTTCACCTGAGAAAACCTCCAATCAAATTTGACTAGGGGCGTTACCAAAGCAGAAGATAAAGCAGGTGTAACAGGTGACATCTTGACATAGAGCAAGGGCAARCAGACAAGAAAAGACTGAAGAAGAGTCGCTTATAATTTTAAGGCTCCGAGACGAACCTTTGGATCAGCTCAAGATCTGAAGAGTGAAAAGGACTGAAAAAATATTTTTGAGCACTGACGAAAAAGACGAAGGGAGGACGACCAAAAACAAGAAGATAAGAAGTGACTGAGAGGTGAGAAGAAACCTGACAATGTCTTCATTTGAGAACCAGAACCAGTCTCCTCCTCGTTGTGGTCCACAGTTTCCAAATTTGGGTCAGGAGCCCCCTGAGCTGAGCATGTACGGTGATTGTTACTACCCTCCTCCTTCACTGCCGAGTCCTCAGCGCACAACTCCAGCTTCCTACGACCTGAGTGACTACGCAGCTTCGTCCCCAAACCCTTACCTGTGGTTCAACAGCTCCGGAATCAACACGTCCTCATACCTGTCTGCCACCGGCCCACCAGGTAATCCTGGCCCTCCTTTTGTGCCTCAGCACTACGGCATGCAGAGGCCTTACCTGGGTCCAGCTGGGCCTGGCGGTCCGGGAGGGGAACTGAGCTGGTTCTCTCTTCCCTCACAAGAAGATTTGATGAAGCTGGTCCGCCCACCTTATTCTTACTCTGCTCTCATCGCCATGGCTATCCACGGAGCGCCAGACAAGAGACTAACACTGAGTCAGATTTATCAGTATGTAGCTGATAACTTCCCGTTCTACAACAAGAGTAAAGCAGGCTGGCAGAATTCCATCAGACACAACCTGTCACTCAACGACTGCTTCAAAAAAGTTCCACGAGATGAAGATGATCCAGGTAATAATTTGTGTGTGTACTGCTTTTGCTATTGGTTTGAGTAATGCAATCTATTGTCTCAGTTCTAAATCTAATCTTAATCCCACCCAATAGGTAAAGGCAACTACTGGACACTTGACCCAAACTGTGAGAAGATGTTCGACAATGGAAACTTCCGTCGCAAAAGGAAGAGGAAGTCTGATTCCCTGGCTGGTGGTGACGGCAGCTCAGGGGCTCCAGAGTCCGGTGATAGTGAGCGAGGCAGCCCCAAACACCCAGCCCTCAACATGTCCCCACCACCAGACAGAATCCCCTCCCCGTCTCTGTCCGGTCCCACACCGTGTCTAAGCAGCTTCTTGTCTGAAATGTCGACAGTTTCTGCTGGAGGAACAAATGAGGTGGGGGGCGACGGGCTGAGCAGGCCACTGCAGATGAACCTTCCTTTAGATGGGGCTCACAGACCCACCCAGCCAGGAAGCTTCAATAACTACTCCCCCAACTCAGGTGTCCCAGAGTGGGTACCACAAGTGCCACCTCCCTCTGTGCTCACCTCTTCACCCACCCATTCTTCTCTGGGTTACTCCAGCCCCATCATGAGCCAGTACAATGGGTCCASTGGGCATTTCTATCCTTCGTTGGGCTCAACGGGAATCATCTACCATCGAGAGGGCACAGAAGTTTAAGAAGACRTTAAGGGGGAGGGGGTATGTTATGTTTGGAAAGACTGTTTAAAAGAAATTTTCAGATGTCTGATGTTACTTTTGTTTAAGAGTTCTTCTGCCGTGAAAACCGATACACAGGGGAAAAGTAAACGTAGGTTTGCGCTGACAGAGACAGTTGAGCTCCCACCAGTATGTGACAGTTGAGTAAAACGGCTTTGATTCCCACAGAAACAGCTGAGTCAGGTGCAGCAGCCTAAGATCATCAGCCCCAGAAACCGCTTTTAGCTTCACTATCAGATCCTCTGTCAGCTTTTATTCTAACTTAAGCTAGTCTCTATCAGATCTGACTCAATATTAACAGAACCTCAGCCTGATCTGCTGACTCCAGGCTATTCGACATCGCTATCTGTAATTCTTTGATGGTATCACTCTTTCAGTGCACAGACAGCACATTTAGAGGGAGGTGTATGTTGTCAACAATGTATCTGAAGTCACTGCACTAAAAAAAGTATACCTTTGGTCAAGGTATTCGAGTTCAACATTTAAACAATGGGATTATTTTACAGTCTGGGAGTGTAATATGTGGTAACTGTAWATAGGTTCATGTATTGTGGTTTATATGTGATTGTTGGTTTATTGGTGCAACTTTTATTGGTCAGAATGAATTTGTTAGATGTGCTACATGCTGTTATTTTGTGTTTTGATATGAATAAAAAGTTTTAGAATTACAGTGTACACRTTTGTGTTTTCACAACAGTTTATTTTCTAATGTTTCCCGGTACCCCTAATCTCAAGAAAAATGAAAGAAAGAGAAAGTAAGCCTATAAATCCTGGGAGAAAACAGTCTCGTCAGGAAAACGGTGACCATTGGTGTGGAACCTGCATGTCAGTGTAACCTGATCTTTGTGTGATGGATGGTTAACTGATTTTCCTAAACGTTGGAAAGCCACATTCCCATGCTGTCCTTCTTACCAAACACTAAAATCCCTTGGTGTCCTAAAACGAACACACAAATAGTGATAGTACTGACTGGATGCAGGCGGCCTCAGCAAGGAGATAAGGAATCAAAATTCAAAAGGCTGTGTATAAGATGCTGAATTAAAAAACTAACTTCTCRTTGTTAAAATTTAGTTATTTATAAATTATGAACATTTTTTAATTAGGTTTTACCATTAACCCAAAATTGTATTTTTTAACACGTTTGATTATTTAAAACATTTGTTACAATGCTCAAAAGTAGTTATGGTGTAATAAACTTTTTTTCCATTTCTATTGTCTGTTAAACAGATACAGAAAAATGTAGTTGTTTATAAAAGTAAATAACGAAGGTAGTTGAAATCCAATGTCAAAATAACTTAAGGACATTTTGTGTTAATTCATTAAATACCTTGTTTTCTTGTCACTTCAGTAGAAAACAAAACCAAATATTATTAGTTTATTTAGTTTATTTATTTCTTCATCATCAGTGACTTTTTTTAAGTGAAGAGAAAATAGAGAGAGAGAAAAACAGAGAGAGAGAGCAAATACCTTGTTTTAAGGCTTGGTTCTGTCTTTGTGTAGCAAAGAATGAAAAACAATAATAAGAAAATATCCTCAAAGGTGTTTATTTTACTATACATAATTGCCCGGCCAAATTTGGGTGTCACATATTATCTTTTGTAATCAATTGATTAAAATAAAACATGGCAGTTTTCTGTATTTGGTAAATTACATAATTAGATAAATAGGCAGAATGCAATAAAATAAAATAAAATAAAAACAGTTTCTAGTCCCTGTTTGATCAGCATGTATGTTTTTCAAATAAATGGAAACCTTTTTACTGGTGTTCCCCTCAGGCCTTTATTTATCCTGAAACAAAGGGCAGCATGACAGTCATTTACATTAATCTTACAAAAACAAAAAAAAGGGGAGGGGGGAGAAAAAGAAAGAAGGAAGTCAAGAAGAGAAGGTATCACCCTTCAAGTGTGTCAAGTGGAGTTTAACATCTTGGCACTAATGGTAAATATCTCAGGGGTAGGAGGTCAACCTGTCAACATTTGCATAACTGATTTTAAAACAAGTGATGTGGTTACATTTAGATGGATCACAGATTCCTGCTTTAGAGAGGGTGTCAGACTTGCTCTCATATCAGATTTACCTGTGCGAAAAGTGCAGAGTCAACCACTCACATTTTAAGAAATACAATTTGTGGTTTGTTGTTATGAAACAGAGTGATTAAGAAAGCAAAGTTAATTCAAGTACCTTTACATAAGTCACGTCAATCACACAACAGACATTTGAGATCTTTTGAAGTGGGTTTTCTGTGGAAATGATTTGAACATTATTATGTTACTGGTTGTTGATAGCTCTTTGAGCATTCTCAGTTTGAAGGAATAAAGGTTATTCTTCACAAAGATTAACAAGATAAAGGCAAGTCTGAGGRAGGCAGAAGCTAAAGTGGACTGCCACTAACTTAAAACCACTGACCTTAATGTTATGGCAGTTCATGTGGATGCAATTAAAAAAAACTCACAGCCAATTGTACATTACATGGTATTTAAATTAAGTTTTATATTAAATTGGAAATGCAAAAAGCAGCAGTAGTACCTATAGCAATTCCAGTACAGCCTGAGACATTCCCTGCAGAATTATCATGGTGTTTCAGCTGGAAGAACTGTGTAATTATAGTTAACTGAAGGTAAATGGTTTATAAAATATAGATCACAAGAAACGTTATAAAAGATTGGAGTTTTTAAGTTGACAGCAATCACTTTGGTCTTGGCCCTGCTAGGACTAGCCTTTAACTTTTTAATCCAGTCAGAATTAAACACATTTCCTACATATTGAGGTTGCTCAATCCTCAACAGGTAAGAAAACCATCTTTCACAGCCTTTCCACGGAATCCCACTCCTGAAGATCTGAACTTCTTTTCAAAGCTTTATTATAAGGCAGTAAGTGCAACTTCATGTTCAAGTTGTGTCTGTATTTACAATAAAATTGTACAAACAATATAAAAACTTCACACTGTAGGTAGATGATAAACAAGAAAACAAATTTATAAAAAATGTTGGATTGTCAGTTCTTCCAGGTTAGTAGTTCACAAACTCTGATTGGTCCTCAGTTCTCTTAAAGATGATTGAATACAATAGAAAGAATACTGGATCAAATTCTGAAATACTGTACAAGGGACCAATATTAAAGGAATAGTCTGGCCATTTAAATGATACTCTATCAAGAAGTTGTTGGTACTTTATCAGCCACAGAGCATTAAGAAAAAGACAAAAAGTCTTCCTTCATGCAACTCCAAMGTCTAACAAAACAAAGGCACATTTCATATTGTTTTGCAGACTTATAAATCAACTCTTTGTCAAAAATGTCATATTGGTGTGAAAGTTTCTGTTCTTTCAACCAAACAATGCTATTGTATTTGTACAAAGCGCTGCAGAGCCAGTGTATATTTTGCCAGCGGCATTGAGTCTGCTCAATGTATAAATCTGCCTGATCAGCATAAGTAGTTACTTAAAACTTTAACTAACTCTTGGTGGACTGACATTCAAGAGTTAATTGGGACACCTACATTTTCAAGATGTCTGGTTGAGAAAACAGAGACAAACTAAACTGACTGTGTCATGCAGTAGCATTAATTCACATCCCGTTTTTGACAAAAAATGTTTATTTTCCTGAAAAATTATATAAATGCCCTTCATTTGGCTAGCCTAGCCTAAAGGAAGACCTCTGGCCTTTTCAACATAGGTTGGTGTGGATTCTTATTTTCTTATTCATACTTTGTGCTTTATGACTGATGTCATGGCTGATGAGGTCCTATTTGATCAAACAGCCAGACTATTCCTTTGAGTCTGCCAGCATACGAACAAAGCACAACACCGTCCTGACACATCATACCACATCATGTTGGCTTAAAAATCTTTAAAATACCCCAAAATACTCAAGCAATCTATTTTTTGTTGGTTTTTTTTTCCTGTTCAAACTTTGCCCTGACAAGTACAAAAACCTTGTGTAGAAAAAAAAGAGGAGGCCTTCCACCCCTATTGCTCCATCATAATCACTTTTCTGCCAACAGAAACATTTTGGGAGGGGGGGATGTCTCTGTGACTTCATTAACAGCAGGCATCACTTTGAGACATCTTAATCTGGCAGTTTCTACCTGAGGCAAATTTATAACTGTTAATCAGTCTGGATACTGTGGGAGACTGGAGCTCTACATGAGGCTTTGCAGATAAGAAGTTGTAAAACCTGAGGGATTTACTACCTAAACCCYAAGTTGTGTTTATTGAAACCCACTTGATAGTATCCGGACCTCCCTTGTCTTTATTTGCTGACTTGTACCACTTTTCTTTACATGCACAATTATAGTAAAGTATAGGTTATCTATGTCTATATAATTATGGGTTTATCTCCTAGTATTTTTTTTCTAATTGTCTCATTAAAAACAAAACAAACTGAACAGCACTTTTGCTCGTATAAAACTGTCATCACCTGTTGAAGTTCKTATGGTTCCTTCAATTGGCAGAAAATTATAGTGCTTTGAGCACAGACCCTAAGATGTTAGGCAGTTGAAGTGAGTGCTAATCTTCATGTATGACTGAGAGACACCCAGCTCATCATCCATCAGTCTTGGGTTGCTGTAGCTGTGTTTGCTGCCTCAGGCAGTAGAATTATTGCTCAATACGCTGACAATTAAAATCTATAAACCCTTATCTTCACCTGCTGCCTGGCTCGTGGCAGTCTTCCACACACCTGTCGAACTAACGGAATGCACACCGCCACACACACACATACACACACGCATTTTTGTGCGTGTGGTGTTTATATTATAAACTCAGACAGAGAACAATTCTTCCAAAGCTGTTATGCATGATTTGTTTGTGTCAGAGCTAAGAACAGTCCTGATTATGGATCTGTAAATAAAAATATAAATAATTTGCACGTCTTTGTGTGGCAGATTCCATTTGTCTCTTTCCTCAAYGAAGAAAGGACCTTTTCACCTTCAGTAGTTGCTACCTGAACAAAAAGTGAACTTTCTTGGTAGCAGTTCAACCCAAAACACACACACAAGGACACACACACACATGCACGCGATGCCCCTCTGTATTTACTAAAACACTGGCGTCCTATCAAGCGCTGTTTAGTAAACGGTAGCAGAGAACCTGGAGACTTGTCATGCCCACTACTGCAGCAAAGCGTCACAAGCTCGCTGTTTTGTGTAAACATCCATACACACTCCAGACACACGAACACAGGTGATGAAAGGAGGGAGAGACGTTTCCACTCGTCTGAAAGTCTTTCAACAACCTTTTGCTTTTCTTTGCTCCTATAGAGGTCACAGAAAACTGCCAAGACTCGCTCCGTTCCAAGTTCTGCTGGCAGAGGTTTGACATCCATGAAGCACTCTCACATTTGCTTTGTCTCCCCTGCTATCATTAACAGCTGCAAGATTCTGTCGTAATAGCGATCGCTTAAAAATAAAGTCTTTGTAATTCCAATAAGTAGTCATCATCCGTCAGCCTTAGACAAAAAGGAAAAACTCCATTTTGATAAAAGTCCAGAAGAACGCAACAGATTCGTCTCCAGAAAAACAGCATATCCCAGTGTGTTAGAGTCCACAGAATGAGGCAGTCTGCGATCGCCCCTTTTTAACCACGGTTTATATACACGATTTGGGGAAAAGTGAAGTTTGAAGACAAACAGAGAATGCACTTAGACCATGTGTATATATGAATCATTGCTATTTCACCCTAAAATATTTTTCATGTCAACATGCAGTAAACATGGTGATATGAACAAGGTTTTTCAGGAAGGGAGGGAGATGGTGAGGAGAGGGCTTAAGTATGTACTGTATGAATTAGAAATCTGAAAACTGTTCAAGCTTTTTCTAGTTTCCACATTTCTTGCACAGTAAGTGGYCCACCATGATGTTGTTTATCTAACAGGATGGTTTAGTTGTAGATGTGTACAGTGTTGACCCTGAGGTTGACTTGTTCATAAGTTGGGTGATTAAAAGTGTGATAGGATTAAAGTTGAGTTCAGTTGAGTGAATCAGTTTGTCTCCTTTGAAAACAAACTTTATATAAATGAATAACTCATAGGTTTGTGACCGTTTCTATAGGATGCAGCCATATGATGATCCTATGACTTTATCATTGTTTTGTTGCATTACTATTTTAAACAGATATCCCATAAATTAAAATCTTGACTTCCACTATAACCAAGACAGCAGGAATAAAATAATAAATAAATGTACTTTTTATGTAATTAAATAAACATAGCACAAAACTAAGGAAATTTGAGTTTTATAGATTATTTGTTGTAACAATATCTCTTTGGCAATATATCTTATACAGTTGAAAAGCCTGATAATTTTCCTTTTAAATGGTGCCACATTTGTAAGGAACATGCATTTGTGGGTAGAGTTATAGCGRTGAGAGTGTGGGTTGTGCACATTAAAAAATTGCCAAAATTTCTTCTCTGCTATTGCCAAACAGCCTATTTTTGCTGTTGCTATTGACACTTGTTTTGAGATTCTGGTACCTCCAGGTGATGTCAATCAGGTGCCCGCTTACAAGATTTGTTGCCAAGAAGCATTGTTACAACAAGAAATCTAAGCACATCAAACACAAATTTTCTTTCTGTTTTTACGTATATCCTTTTACAAGTTTTATTTTAGATTTCAACAGCAAATATTTTCTCATAAAGCCAGTGTATTGTTGGTCTGTGACAGTTAAAGACTAGTTGGCCATTAGAAATTGTGAAAAAAAGGCAAATTTCTGCACAATTTTAGCAACAAACCTGAATCGAACTAAATTATGCAACCATTGTTTTCTTAGTTAATACCAAACATTGTACTTTCTAAAGAATAAAGAGATTTGTAACAGTTTTAGAGCTTTCCACTTGTGTTCATTTTTCTATTTCTGAACCTTTATAGGACATTTGAAAGTATGTCTTCCCATGCTACAGTGCTATTTTGTGGGGACTGCTTTTGCAGCATCTTTTATCAGCACTTTGTTTCTTTAGTTAAAAGGTTTTGGAGAAATGATCAGAGGAGAATGAGGGAGCTGAAGATAAAGAAACAACATGGATCCACACACTGAACTGAGCTTTTAATGTTGTAAAATGTCCTTGGGTGTCTTGAAAGGTGCTAACAAATAAAATGCATTATCCATCCATCCATCCATCCATTTTCTTCCGCCTATCCRGGGTCGGGTCGCGGGGGCAGCAGCTTCAGAA
>NW_013952811.1:280592-299323 GCF_001266775.1 Austrofundulus limnaeus
TTGATATACATATATATTACACATTTTAGAAGTAGGGTTGGACAAAATTGTATCGTGTGCAATTAATCGTTAGAAAAGCTTAGAATTATTTTGGCACTTGATGATCAATATGATTAATGTCACCAGGCAGACTGACTGGAGATTTCCCAAGTTAGATCATTCAGTGCTCCTCTCTGCTTCAAAAGACAAATAAAGAAAATGTCTGTACTTTATTTATCATAACTCTGGTTTTACTTAGCCTATCAACACAATTTAAAATTTGATGTACAGCCTGAAGTCTATACTTTTGACACAACTTGGAACAGATTTTTACGGAGAGCAAACCTTTCCCATTAGTGTGATTTAAATTGGTCATATGACAAGGATATGCAGGCGTCCAAGGACTCTATGGGATTAATAATCATCAGCTAAATATCACAATTAACCATAATTAATTATTTTGCCAATATCGCCCAACCCTATTTATAAGTTTTATATACATTTTATTCTTTAAAACTCAATCCTGAATATTAATTTGGAAGGTTTCTGCAGACAAATTTACAACAAAAGGAAAATCCTATATCCAGTTCCAAATCTAATTACAGTCAATTCATTCTAATAACAACACTTTACAGTCACTTACAGTGCATTACAAAAAGACAAGTAGCAAAATGCCTGAAGAAGCCAGTAGATTGGCACAATGCTTCATCTCAAACTGCACAGAGGTAACAGCTGAAAGGAATAACTCCCTTTTATTAGGAAGAAACCTCCAGCAGAACTGGACTCAGGATGGGCGACCATCCGCCTCAACTGGAATTAGGCTCAGACAAAACAGAATAATTTATCTGAGCGTAGTTTCTACAGGAAGACAAGCAGAGAAAACAGCTAATGACAGCAAAAATTTAAAACATAAAATCTCAATTCTGATGAAATTGGGACATTGTGTAAAACAAATAAAAACAGAATATGATGCTTTGAAAGTCCTTTTTAACCTATATTCAATTAAATACAATACAAAGACAAGATATTCAATGTTCAAGCAGATACACTATTGTCGTTTTTAAAAATATTCAATCATTTTGAATTTGTTGACTGCATCAYATTCCAAAAAAAGCTGGCATCGGACCATGTTTACCACTGTGTTACATCACCTTTCCTTTTAGCAACGCAGAATAAGTGTTTGGGAATTGAATACCTTAATTGCTGAAACCTTGTAGATAAAATTCTTTCACATTCTTGCTTGATGTACAACTTCAGCTGCTCAACCGCCTGGGGTCTCTGTAATAATATTTTGCTCTCCATAATGTGCCATGCATTTTCAAGGACAGACAGGTCTASGCTGCAGGCAGGCCAGGACCTGAACTCTTTTACTATAAAGCCATGCTGTTGCAACATAATGTGGCCTGGCATTGTCTTGCTGAAATAAGCAAGGACAYCCATGAGAAAAAAGGCCGTTAGGTTGCACCAAAACCTGCATTTACCTTTCAGCAGTAGTGGTGACTTCACAGATGTGCAAGTTACTCAGTCACATGTTCTGTTCCTTCCAGAATGGGCACTAACACACCCCCATACCATCAGAGATGCTGACTTTTGAACTTTGCACTGATAACAACAGTCCTTTCTCCCTTTGGTCCTGAGGACACGATGTCCATGGTTTTCAAAAACAATTTGAAATGTGGACTTRTCAGACCAGGACACTTTTCCACTTTGTGTCAGTCCATCTCAGATGAKCTCAGACCCCTGAGAAGCTGGTGGTATTTCTGGATGTTGTTGATATATGGATTTGGCTTTGCATGGTAGAGTTTTAACTAGATGTAGAGAAGAACTGTGTTCACCGACAATGGTTTTCTGAAGTGTTCCTGAGTCCATGTGGGGATATTTGTTACAGAWGGATCTCAGTTTTTAAGGCAGTGCTGCCTGAGRGATTGAAGATCACAGGCACTCAATGTTGGTTTTTGGCCTTTCTGCTTACTTGCAGAAATTTGTCTAGATTCTGTGAATCTTTTGATATTATGGACTGTAGATGATGAAATCCCTAAATTTCTTGCAGATGTGGGTTGAGAGATGTTCTTTAACTTCTGGACTATTTGCTCACACATTAGTTCACAAATGAACCTCGCTTTGGCTTTACACCACACACTGTAGGACCAAACCTGGTATATCCATGATTTTTTATCCTCTCGTGTGGTGTCTCTCACCCCGGATTTACACTACATGCGAYTCAGCTCTGCTGCGCTGTGGTGGGCAGGTCGCAGCTGTTCGTTTGCACCTCAATTTATACAGCGTCTGCTCAGCTTCGCTCCGGTGCRACACACAGAGGAGGGARCGTGTGYAGGAARGAGATTGCACGATAAATCAGAATCAGAAACACTTCATTGCCATTGTCCRTAAACGAGTTACAGACTAGGAGTTTGCTCTGGTTTAAAGGTGCGCATAAGCAAGGAGTAAAAGGGAACTAAAGCTAAGTGGTTGAAGTGAGGAAGGAAAACAAGTCAGAATACAAAACKAAGAAAGAGAACAAAGCAGCGATGGGCCAGAGCTGATTAAACTTTGGTCATTAGTCTAATGGCTGACTGGAAAAAAACTGTTCTTGTGCGGGAKGTTCTGGTCCAAATGGACCGTAGTCTTTTTCCTCGGGAGGAGATTAAACAGGTTATGATCGGGGTGTGAAGGGTCAGCTGTGATTCTGCCTGCACGACCATAGAGTATAGGTCGGAGGTAGCAGCCGATCACCTTCTCGGCAGTGTGCACAATGCACTGCAGTCTGTCTGTCTCTGCCTGTGGCCCCAGTGTACCTTACAGTGATGGAGAAGGTGATGATGGACTCGATGATGGCTGTGTAGAACTGCACCATCATCTCTTCTGGCAGTTTGTGCTTCCTCAGCTGCCGTAGCAAGAACATTCTTTGCTGGGCCTTTGTGATGAGGGAGCTGATGGTTGGCTCCCACCTGAGATCCTGGGTGATGGTGGTGCCCAAGAAGCAGGAGTCCACAGTCGGGATGAAGTACTTGCTAAGAACCAGAGGGGAAGGAGGGACTGTGACTTCCCTGAAGTCCATGATTAACTCCACTGTCTTCTGTGCGATGATCAGCAGGTTGTTAGAGCTGCACCAGGACACCAGCTGATCCACTTCCCTCCTGTAAACAGACTCATCTCTGTCTGAGATGAGCCCGATGTGGGTGGTGTCATCTGCATACTTGATGAGTTTCACAGACTGGTGGCTGGAGGTGCAGCTGTTGGTGAACAGGGAGAAGAGCAGGGGAGAAAGTATACAGCCCTGTGGGGAACCGATACYGAGGGTCCGGGTCTCTGAAACGGTTTTTCCCAGCTGCACATACTGCCTCTGATCCGTCCGGAAGTCAGTGATCCACCTGCAGGTGGAGTCAGGCATGTTGAGCTGGGAGAGCTTGGTTTGGAGCAGGTCTGGCAGGATTGTATAACTGCAGAGCTGAAGTCCACAAATAGGATCCTTGCATAGGTTACTGGGGTGTCCAGATGCTGCAAAATGGAGTGAAGGGCCAGGTTAACAGTGTCGTCTGCAGACCGCTTTCTTCTGTAGGCAAACTGCAGCAGGTCCAGCAGGGGGGCAGTGATGGTTGGCGTTGATGGGGTGGGGTGGCTGATGGGGATGGCCTGAGCATTTTCCTGGCTGGTGGAAGTCAGAGCAAAAAGTAATTAATTTTGTGAAAGACGAACTCCAAACACATGCTGAAAACATTGATAAAAAAGGTTTTGATATCCATGGTTGAAACTGTATCGCTGTCATCTTTTTGAAACTTCTGATTTCAAAATAAAATCCATGTGTATCGTGTGTGTACACATGTGCTTCATGCTACGTTTCCATCTTCTTCACAAACAGAACGATACATTCTGACAGCATTTGTGTAGAAATATGTCCATATATTGATTAATATAGCTGCAATTTTGATAGAATTATTCCACCTTATTGTGTCTTATATTGAAAATATGGATGTTGTGTTTGTTCCTTTTCCTGTTAGTGTGATGTGATCTCTGTAGATTGACTTCGGAGCAGCTCCGGTGTCCAGCAAAAATAGGATCAGATCTAATTTTGCCAGATCGCCGTCCGCTCACCGCCAGTGTAAACACTCTCACTGAATATGATGGTTGCGTATTTGCTGCTGCAGTCAGACCAGAGCAGAGCGGAGACGCATGTAATGTAAACTGGGGGTCAGTCTTTCAAAATTGTCGGACAATTTTAAAATATTGCAGTGTGATTGATGCAGGCCTAAGATGCTCAGGCTCAAAAACCACAACCTATGTTTTATCTGAATTTAAAGCAGGATTTAAAAGCAGACAGAAGTCAGCCTCGGTGCAGAAGCAATGTAATTTTTTTAAGCTGTTAACGTTTTGCACGTAGCTAGCATACATTTAGTAGTGGGATCACATTCGCATTTTGATATGGGGCAATCAGGTCAGACTTGGAAAATGTGCTGCAAAAATTCCCCAAGTACTTCAAATATTATGTAAAGAATGGCTTTCTAGTGATACCTGGCTGTCTTGGTACAGCCCAAAGAAAATGCAATAAAACAAGTACCACCATTGTTAAACTCAAGGGGGTTATAACGTTCCATCTGGTGTGAGACACAAAATTACTTTCTGGGTTCATGGCCCGACTGATTGCATTCAWTTTTTTTGAGATGCCTGCGGAATCATAAAGATGTTGAAAGGCTGCAGCTTAGCAGGCAGAGTGGAGAGTGTGCCTGCAGAGTATTTCACATTGATTCATTCATTGTCTGTTGACTAAAAAGGACACATTTATTTCCATTAGTCACCTCTGAAATTCTACCAGGTGGCATGAGTTATGTTTAAATTGAGTTAATTGGATAATAAATTTCCTAAAATTTCCAAACCCAAATATATATGATGAAATACAAATCACTATTTTTATACCCAAACAATAAAGATTGCTAGTTTGCAAATCTGGCATTTATTTAACCTTCACACATGAAAATTTCAGTAATTTTGCCTGAGGCAACTACACAACTAGAATGTCTCCTGCCTGAACTGGCTTTTTGTTATTTCCTAAAAATGTCATTTCAGGTGGATAATACACAATTTTAATATGAGCCACCTTGCTACTTTTAGCATGAAGTTATGAAAAACCAACAATAAGTGAATATTTGCAAAAAATAAAAAAGGCAATGAATTTAATCAGTTTGAACGTTAAATATATTGTCTTTATAGCGTATTCAATTGAATATAGGTTGAAAAGGATTTGCAAATCATCATATTGTGTTGTGTTTATGTTACACACACTGTCCCAACTTCATTGGATTTGGACTTGTATATTCATTTAAACCTGTTGTCTCTAGGAGCCATAGTCGCAGCCCAAATGATGCAGTTCAACTGTCTGAGTACTTCTTATTTGTCGCACCCCCCCCCCCCACACACACACACACACACACACACACACACACACACACACACACCCACACACACACACACACACTTTCTTATCCTTTTCCAAAGTAAATTAAACCTGCTTTGTATATTGCATGTAATGCTTTTTATTCTGACACTAAGCCCTTCCATCTTATGCATGATTAAAACTTAATTATCCAGAAAAACCTTGCTGCACTGGTCAGAATGACAAATTAAAGTGTGTTTGTGAATATCATAGCGCTCAAATTAAAGATGAATGTATCTAATTTAAGCAAACTGTGCCACCAACTTCAATCTCACCAACTTTTATTATAAGGCTCTGTCATGCTACAACGTTTTACAGTTAACTTATGAAGATTTTGTCCAACACTAAAGATGCCTACACTGAAAATGAAATAAAAAATACTGGAAGCCTCTTTTTGACGTATACATACTATAATTCTAACAAGCTGATCAAATATACAACCTTTTTGAGTATTTTAATCATAAAATTTTCATTTGTTGCAATAAGGTGTCTAAAGCATTATACTGGACCTGTGGTGTTCACATTATACTGGACCTGTGGTGTTCACATTATACTGGACCTGTGGTGTTCACATTATACTGGACCTGTGGCAGACAATTCAATTCACCATGGTAAGACACCTCTCGAAATCATAAAGCCTTCAGCATGAGGCCATTCTGTTATTGACACTGCCTGAAGGTAACCTGTGATGGATGATGTGTCACAATTTATTGTGTGCATAACAGGAAACGTCTCAACCAAACTGAACCGCATCAGATGGGTACGTCTTTCAAACCCCCATAATCTCTGTGTTATGATTCACTACTCTGACTTCAGAGAGAAAAACAAGCCTGGGTCCGGTTGGGTCGGTAGTACTCTGGGGGATTTTCCAATAATTGTTTAGGGGCTTTTAAATAAAAATCTTCAATGCAAACTAGGATGAAGTCCAAACATTCCCCCGCACCAGTTTTAAAATGATTTTTTTTCTCATTTTTTTTAAGTGTTGACATGTTCTGGCAGCTCTCATGTCAAGGATAAAAATTGGAAAACCTGGCTGCTGACTATTTGGACCAGCATTCGGATCAGGACTTTGACACCGTAGCTGTGGATTTATGAACCCACATGAAACTGAAACAGGTTTAACTGTTAAATGCTCTAAAATGAGTTAGTTCAGGGATAAAACAAAGTTAGATGAATCATCTTCTTGAGCTATTTTAAGTTAAATAAGGATTTTTGTAATTCTTAGAAAAAACAGACATTTTATGCACCATTTAGCTGTTTTCAATTTTGCAGAAAAAACAGGAGCCATTTATTTTGGCATCCAAAGATGTAGGAAAACAGCTTTACCAAAACAAAATAAAAAAGTTCTTTGAAAGAAGGCGTTGCCTTTACAGCATGTATTTTTGGAATTCCCTTTTCTCAGAATACATGGTACATCTGTTGGACGGGGATGTTGCATCTTTCACAATACATCACCCAGTTTTTAAACAGTCAGTGCTGGACCAGGTGTCAGAAAAGGGATCTGAAATGGAAAGATGCCCTCTAGTGGTTACTGTGTTAACTCTCCAGGTCCTAAAAGCATTTGAGGACAATGTCATTCTTTTTAGGTCACCATGGCACAGCATTCTGAAATATTGTTTAAACACTATGTTTTCAATTTTTTTTATTTAAAAAAAGCTCTCAGCATATGTTTGGTTTAGAGTCCATCCATGCGGTTTAACACATGGCTGATTCAGAAAGGCAATCGGTCCTCTCAAAGAGTTGATCCTTTCTGTGGTGTTCATTTAATGCACCTATAAACATGTCGCAAACCATGACCGCTAAAGACTTGAATGGGACTGTAGTAATATAAATAATTGTGGGTAAGGAGGAATAGATCTGTTGAATATTAATTAGCTTAATTATTTGTTTTAACCTCATTTCAGTGGTGCATTAGCTGTCCTCAGTTAGATTTGTGCCTTCTGTATCATGCCTCTCTATTACACCTTTCACTCAGGTAATTCTCAAATAAATTAGACACATCGGAATATGCAGACATCATTAAAAACAGATGGGCCATCCTTGGCTCAGGGGATTGAAAGTGGTGGGGAATGAAAAGATACATGTAAAAGAAGGACAGTCTTGAGGTATATTGGGTGTGGGAGGAAGAAAGAGATTCATCACGTGTCTATTAAGGTGCAACCGAGAATGTAAAAAGTGGAACAGGAGACGAGGAAAAAGAGGATTTATATTGACTCAGAGCACTGAAGTGTGACCGGGAGAAAACACCAGGGAGCACACGCAGCGCTGGTACCTGGAATAAATGAATACACTTTCCTCACAACAGTTGTTAAAATATAATGTATTTTCTCAAGACTCTGGTCTGGCCAGGACTCTGGTGTGCACTTAACCAGACTGCGAGTCAGTCTTCTGTTTAAACAATATGCTGTTACCCTATAGAGGTAATCCCTAAGTAATAGACAGACCCTTCCGGAGATGTTACAAGAAAAGTGTTGGCATATTTTTRTGGGATAAATCTTGTGCCAGCAGGAATTGAATTTGAATTGCTCAGACTGAATCTGTATGTGCATAATTTGAAAATGAATGCATTGGTTTGAAAATGAATTTTACTAAATTGAAACTGAATTTAATGGTTTGAAACTAAATTTAAAATTTTGTATCTGAATTAATTTGCTTTGAAACTGTATTTTGGTCTATTAAAAATTCATTTTGACTACTTTCACTTTCAGTTCCAAAATTTCGATTTTTGTGCCACAAATCCTGGTCCTTGAGAAAGCCAGCCAGAGAAAGCTCCAGGTTTTTAGCCACATTTTAGAAAAAAAACTGTGCAGTATTTAGCAGTTTGTCACTGGCTTTTCCTTCAGTAACCGTAACTCCAAGAAAAGAGTTGCTCTCAATTCCGCTCTTGCTAATTTCAGAAAAACGCCCTGGTCTCTCCGATATTGCTTCAAACACTCTGACTGCGCAACAAATAGCTTTATAAGCAGAGATTATTGTTGTTTCTCTTTTTTGCAGTTCAAGTGAAAGCTCAGATAACTCCTGGAGTGCATCAAACATCATACCCAGGTTGTTCACAAAAGCTCAAGAGCTTAAGCATAAGGCAAGACCATTGTATGTTTGCTTGGTTAAACCATTACGAGTCGAATCTTCTGATGCCAACTGAAAATGTCTATGAAGTGCTGGATAGTTGTTCCAAACTGCTTCCACTGTCCTGAAACTGGATGCCACCGACCTTGTGTCCAATGTTGCGCAGTTGCACGTCCAAACTGGATGCACACTCACTCATTTCCATGCGGTTCTTGCTGGATGTGTTGTAAAGACAATAAAGCTTGTCCATCAATATTTTAAAATGATTGACACCCCCCATCTCTTTTACTACGTCATTTACAGCGAGTTCGTCTATGCGCTGAGCAGTGCCACGCAGTAATATGATGAAAAATAGCCTTAAGTCTGCTGGCAACACCACTTCTCCTGCCTAACATAACAGATGTGCCGTCACAGGTTAGTCCAATGAGAGTTTTAGACAAAAACTCCTTGGTCAAATGCACACCCTCCAGTGCGTATAAAGTATGGACAATGCATTCTTTATACTAAAAATCATCTAGTTCAGCCAGTTCAGTAAACATKTTACTTGGTTTGTCCATATCTGACAGCTGTGTTCTTATGCAAATTATAAGTGCCCGTCCGTCTGTTTTCTGCCGCTTATCCGGGGTTGGGTCGCGGGGGCAGCAGCCTAAGCAGAGAGACCCAGACCTCCCTCTCCCCAGCCACTTGGGCCAGCTCATCCGGGRGAATCCCAAGGCATTCCCAGGCCAGCCGAGAAACATAGTCCCTCCAGCGTGTCCTGGGTCTTCCTCTAGGCCTCCTCCCAGTGGGACGTGCCCGGGACACCTCACCAGGGAGGCGTCCAGGAGGCGTCCTAACCAGATGCCCGAGCCACCTCAACTGGCTCCTCTCGACGTGGAGGAGCAGCGGCCCTACTCTGAGTCCCTCCCTGATGACCGAGCTTCTCACTCTATCTCTAAGGGAGAGCCCAGACACCCTGAGAAGGAAACTCATTTCGGCCGCTTGTATCCGCGATCTCGTTCTTTCGGTCACTACCCAAAGTTTGTGACCATAGATGAGGGTAAGAATGTAGACCGACTGGTAAATCGAGAGCTTTGCCTTCTGGCTCAGCTCTCGCTTCACCACAGCRCCCGCATCACTGCAGATGCAGCACCAAGTCGCATGTCAATCTCCCGCTCCATTCTTCTTCTTCTTGATCCACCTGAACACTGACTGTGGCTTGCCCTAAAGTGTTTTCTTTAGCTTTTTCAAATATGTTTTTTGCTGCTGGTCTGAGCATGTTCAAATATTTTTTAGAAAGTGCTCACTTTTGCTTTGTTATATCAGGGGTGGATGAAGTTATTAAACATGACACCCATTCTTTAGTAAATTTCATTTCCACCAGTCTTCTCTGGTCCTAAAGTTCCAACTGCCTTGCATGAAGAGCAACCCAAACCTGATTTTTCCATCACAAGCCATGGACAGTAGTTCTGCTTGGCCTTGAACTGAGCTGCTGTCCATATTGTTGGGCATCCTGAATTTGACAATTCCAAGCCCGACTGTTCTCCAGTTAATTCACTTGCCTTCTTGTTGTCCTTCAAATGTGAATCTCCTCCAGGCTCCGGCACCTCCTCAGATTCTTCATAGCGGTTGGTGGTGAGCGGGTTAGCCTGGTTAGCTTCAAACTCACAAACACCGCTTGCACCTGCTCCAGCATTGTCACTACCTTCGAGTTTTTGTTGATTAGTTGTAGAAGTATTTTTTGTAAAAAATTAAAGTAAATTGGACTGTCTTTTTGACATACAGTATTAGCGCCTTTGGTTACATGAACATGTCAGCGTTTATTTTACGTTTTATTCACTGGATCTACAAAAACAGTTTCCGGAACACACCCTTTGAAAAGAAGAGCGTTCAAAGATCCTGTTCCAGCAGGATCCAGCTCAAATTAAGCTCTGCTCTCCATCCTACCATCGCTCATGAACAAGACACCCAGATACTTAAACTCCTCCACGAGGCAGAGATTCCCCCCAACCCAGAAGGGGCATTCCACTCTTTTTCCGGTCAAGAATCATGGCCTCAGACTCAGAGAAACTGAATCTCCTTGAGATCCTGTCAAAAAACACTACAAACAGGATCAGAGACAAGGGACAGCCCTGGCAGAGTCTAACTCACATGGAGAACAAGAAGGTGGACACAGCTCCTGCTTTGGTCGTACAGGGACTGGATTGCCCATAATAGCAACCAAGAGACTCCATATTCCTGCAGTACCCCCACAGAATGCCTCAAGGAACATGGTCATAAAACTTTTCCAGGTTCACAAAACACATGAAAAAACAAAACACTATGTCGATGGCCTCTGCCATGGTAATGGACTCATCTTCCCTCAGGTCTTAAGACTCTGCCTCCAGGTGGAGGGTGGATTGAGGAGATCCTCAAAGTGTTCTTTCCACCACTAAACAATATCCTCAGTTTCCCTTTTCCATGCGAGGTTTCCTGATGTGATTGATGTTCCATTTCATCAAGGGCTTTGAATTTTTCTTGGTCTGACCCCAACCCCAAGGCCTGTTTGCCATGGGAGACCCTACCAGGGGCTAATGCCCCAGATAACATAGCCTCCTGGATCACAGGTCTTTTCAAACTCATCCACCACGTTAAGGTAGTGATTCTGCGGATCACATAAGATATTCAAATATCGCACAAGACAGAGCGGAAATTTATTTATTTTTTAAAGTCGGACCAAAATAACTACAACATTCGGTAATCTTTGATAAACTGTGATCGACAATATGTATTCTTTAAAAAAATGCTAGAACCTTAATTTAGACTGTTTTTGCAGATTTATTTCTTTAATTTTAAGATTGGTCCAAATTATTAACTTCATGAAGTTATTACAGCAAATAAGATAAAAAAAAATAGCAGCAACTATTTGAGTTTCAGTGTCCATTACTCTTATTGTAAGTGCTAATGGTTTAGCTGTTTTTTTTCCCACAGAAGTCATTATATTCTGCAGAAAGCTGCATTACCTAATTATTCCTGGAGCACACAGAACTAGCCTTATGAACCTTTATCTTCCCGCTGGGGTTCTCTGGTGGTCCGGACTAAATCAACTGGTGCATACTAATTTGTGTGTCTTAATCCCTGCAGCAAGAGGAAGAAGTGTGTGTGTGTGTGTTTGTTTGTGTGTGTGGGCGGAGGAGTCAACTGGACCGTGCAGATGAGTTGGATTCTACTGCTGCCAAGAAAATCCTTCCTGGGATCACATCATTGTAGTAGAGGGATTTGAACACATCATCTGGTATGCAAAACACACTTTGAACGGTGAAAATTCCTCAAAAAAATCAATGAATAAATATGAGTTTTACAAATCTTCTGAAAGCACAACACAACGTATTATTGGAACAGTAACTGCTACTAATGCTTTGAAAATAAATATCTATCAAACAAATATTATTTGTTGCTGATAACACTTAGCAACTAATATGCCAAATTTTAACTAAATATATGTAAGTCTGACTAAGTTATATTTGTGCTTGCTAAAGTTGATTGGCTGTGACAGACATCTTGATTCAGGTTGTCAAAAGTAAATCAGTTGTAGACAATGAATTCAATGACTTTCTTTAAATTTTATTAAAAGTACATTCAGTGGTTTAGAAGATATTTTGTTAATAGACTTACAGAGGTAACTACAACAGTCAATGCCAGACTTTAAAAAAATCACTTAGCACCCAAAGTATATGCTAAGGATGACTCTCAGCYWYTAGCACACTCARTWTTAGACATCTTTTAATTTAACAAACTCATAGCCATTTTTGTGTTTGCTAATGTCAAGCCGAGAGTTTCATTCAAATCCGTCCACTGGATCACAAGATATTTTGCTAACAGACAGACACAAACATACATCTGATCACCTACCTTTTTTTCGGGTGTAGTTTAATAATAATGATTGATGACGATGAATTTTATGAACTGCAGGATGCTTTTAATGGTGTGTATTTTTCATGATTTATCAATCAATTTGTGATATGTCACCACTGTTAACAAACTGACTTGAAATCACAAACAAGTGGCAAAAAACTCAGGGAAAACAGAATAATTTATCTATATTGATTAACTGGTGTAAATAGCTGGTGATTAAACAGGACAAACAGACAAATGGCTAATTTATTAGCAGCTGCATTAAAAAAAATCCAATAACCTAGCTTAGTGCATTGCACTAGAGCAGGGGTCTGCAACCTGTGGCTCTGGGGCCGCATGTGGCTCTTTGGTCCCTCTGCAGTTGGTCTTTGAAAATGTGACCAAACATAACAGAATAGTTTTTTTGTTTGTTTTAATACCCACAACCGAAATCAATTTGTATGCAAATATGTGATCAATTCTACTCAAAAAAAGTAAAACAGGTTAGCTCATGCTAGCCTGTTGTTTACTTAAATAATGCAACTTATTTTTCTCAAATCCATCAGAATTACATTTAAAGAATTTGAAGACTAAATAATAATAAGAATTAGAAGGGAGAAATAGTTCAGTTGTACTAGTTTTTATGAAATTCGGTATATTAAATACAGTATTTTTCTTGTTTACATGAATATGGTCTTTTTATTTGTCCTATTATGTATAATAATAAATAATATAATAATAACAGCAAAATTTTTAGTTTTATAATGTCACCTCCACTGACCGTGAATGTTCCTGAAAAGGCAGTGAAAAGGCCCATGGACCACCAGTTGATATTCACAGTTGTAGCTTGTTTTGTGGCTCTGGACACATTTTATTAGTGAGACAAGGAGCAGAAATGGCTCTTTTGATTGTAAAAGTTGCAGACCCCTGCACTAGAGTCATCAGTGCTCGAGGACGGGGGGTTGCAGGTGATGAAGGAATAAATTCCACCTAAATCTGTCCCTTCTTCAGGATTGAATGAAATGGCGCCCATGTCCAGACGGTAACCTCTTCTGACGTTTCACTCATCTGAATTTCAAGTAGAAATGCAAAAGGAAAGCAAGCTGCTCTGAGGGGGAAAGAGGGTGATTCTGGAAGGAAGAGAACATGTGACTGATGGAAGCTGCACAGATGAGAAACTGTGCACAAAGACAAAGATGAAGGTGGAGCAATATAGTTTTTTTGCTTATGACTATCACTGGATGAAGGTTTACAACTGATTATCTTTTTTAAATGAAACCCACTCAAGATGGACATCACAGTTAAAGGATCAATGCAAACACAAAAATTGCTATAGGTTAGACTATTTCACATTTGGGCTAAAATTAAGTATGCTAGTAGCTAAAACTGATCCACAATGCAATATGCTAAACACTGACTGATCATGCTGTTTTTAACACTTGACCATTAAATATTGAAGTCAACTCTGTTGTTGGTAAAATACATCATGAAGCTCATGTCGTAGGTAACTTTTTTAAAAATATATTTTTTTTTACAAATTTGTTAGAATTTTTACTATGTCCTGACAGTAGAGTGTGAGACAGATAATCTGTGAAAAAATAAAGCTCCTCTGGCTCCTCCCAGTTGTCCTACACCCATTTGCAGAAATACACCGCTCCCCGTCAGAAACAGCCAATCAGAAACAAGAGGAATGTCTTACCAGTGTCAATCACATTCATGTACACACTGCTCACACCCTTCCCCTGCACAGAGCATACAGTCCTTCATGCTCAAGATATCTGGTGTGATGTTGTTCTGCTAATGGTGGAGAAGCAACGTTACGGGAAAACTTTTGGAGGTCTGAATGTGCCAATTATCTGCTGTCATTAGTGGCCCTGCCGATCACTTGCCAGAGTGCATATGTGTGTGTGTGTGTGGTGGGGGGGCTGTAAGGTGTGCTTGTTCAAAAGTCCATAGCTTTTTCAGAACTCCCTTCTGTAGCCTTGAGGTCAACATTATCTTACTTCTAGCAAATTATCTCATGAACCTTAGGCTGGCTTTTAATGAAACTCACAGAAAGTAGTTATTGGGTTTTACCAACACAGAAATGGCAGAACTACTTATGATTACAGATGAGATAAGGTAGAAGTAACTGAGAGTCATTCTCAACCCATACTCTCAGCAATAACACATCTCACAAAATGTGGTTGTGGTAGCCATCTTGAATTCAAATTATGAATGAATTTTATTGATCCCAAAGGGAAAGGGATTATTTTGTTAAAGATGGCAGGCAATTTGCTTTCATTTGAGGAATGATAGACCTTTATTTTTTAAAAACAAATTGAGATAAACTGAACTTGAACGGGGTGTGGTAAATTGTAGCACATTCACACTTAGTTGCACAAACCTGACCTCCTTGACCAGTCCTGTCCTTCTCAACATGTTGTTGCCAAGGTTATGACTGACTTGATGACAGTAGACATCCCATGAGATCTACCAGGCCATTTGATGGCTTCACACTTCAGTTGCTCAGTAAAAACAGATTAGAGTTCTCAGAGTGAGGCGGTGAGGGACAGAGTGTTTCACTTGACTGGCCAAAGAAGAAGTGACTGATGAACAGATAGAGTCAACGAAAAAGACGAAGCAGATAGAGTGATAGAGATGGAGTTAGAGTGTAGACAGTTGTTCTTTTCCTGTACAGCTTCTTGGTGACTCAAGAGAAATTTGAGCAAAACAAGAATTTGTTCTTTCTTTTGGTGTTCAAAGTTTGTCTTCTGTGGGTTTTGTCAAGAAGCACAAAATTGTTCATGTCTGAATGAATGATATGTTCAATAAAAGCTACGACTAATAGACAATTTAAGACAAATAGGAAGAAGAAACCCAACATGTTTAAAGATAATTGATGCTTATTCAGCAATCAAAATGTTTTCCTGTTTATTTTTTGAATTTCAAAAAACATAACTAATTCTGCATACTTTGTGCTATTTAACTCGTTCATATATCAAAACGTTCAGCTTATTCATGAGATGAGTGCTGAGACATTTGGTTTTGGTAATTTTTACAATAACATTATATAGCATCACACATAGCAGACAGGTGTGGGCCAGATCTGGTGTCACTTTGGCACTGCTGTCATCATGACAAGTGGTTTGTCAACTGGATGTGGGCCAGGTCTGGCAATGAATGTATTTAAGATGGCATGCCACAACTGATTCGGTTGGGTTTTGGTTTATGTGGTGTTGGCCCATTCAAGGGTCACCTCTGACAAACCACATCTGAGCCACCAAAGGGTCGTCATCCTTTGCTGTATCTGTAATTGTAATGCATTATGTGGGCCACACTGGGCTAGACAAATTCTGTGGGATCTTTACAAATGTTTTTCCCAGAAAAAYATATTGAATTTTCTTTAGTTCCATCAAAAAACATCAGCAAACTGGCTCTGTTTTTGTATTTGTTTTATTCTACTTTTAGCTTTCAGCTATCATTCCACTCATTTTAGCTTTTAGCAAGCCTTTTACTACTTTAGCTTTTGCTTCTTTTATCTGATCTTTATGTCTTTTAGCTGGTGTTTTGCTAATTTTTTACCTTTAGCTATCATTTTGCAGAGTGACTGACAGAAAAGCTGCAGACTCTGTCTGCTTTTTAAATTCCCTGGTGGTTGGCCTGTGTGACGGCTAAGGAAAAACAGTGAAGTCCCAAAGCTGTGCATGGGTTTTCTGATATGATAGGAAGACTTTTAGTCCTAGCGGGTCCACCCCTCCTATAGAAATAAGTCTCAATCTTCTCTGCTACTCTAGCTGACCTCATGGTAGGCCAGGTTGGGTCGTTGAGGTCAGATAAATGAAAAGCTTGCTTTTACTTTTCTCACAGTTATTTGCTACTGCATTCCTGCATACAGTAGAGCAGAGCAGTTGCTTACTGTCCTCCGAAAGCTCATTTTTCTTACGAACTGCCAGAGGGAGCATAAACATGGAATGCGTTGTGCGGTCATTTCGTGGAACTGTCTTCAGAAAGAGGCTTCTGATAAAATAGTTTGATGACACAGGAGGTAAATTTATAATTGCTTGAGGTTAGAGATGAAGAAAGCGATAAAATTATGCAAATTTTCTCTTTAGATCAGGTAGCTCAGAATACTTATGGTATAAATCACCTTGTCAGTTTTCCTTTTTAAAGAAATAACCTCAAAGTCTATGATTAAAAAAACTACCACAACAAAAATGCTTCTCACGGTACACATTTCCCTCCCTTGCAWAAACAAACTTACAGCCATTCAGGCAATATCTGACTAAAATAAAAGCACAAAGATGCTACAATTGAGAAAGTAAGCAGCTTATTTTTGAATGGATTATTTTTGTTTCTTTTCTCCCATTTAGACTACATTTTAAACTCCAAAGCCCTCATATAGAACAAGTGAAGGTCTTTTAAATACCTTTAATGTGTTTTCAGAGTTGTCCTCTTCATTACAATAATAATAATAATAACAATAATAATAATAATAATAATAATAATAATAATATATTTTATCCATCTTTTCATCTTTTCAAAGGGGTACATATTGCTAAAAACAAGGCAAGCAATTACAATGGATAAAAACAACTAAATTGAAGATTAAAGTGTGCAAAATAAGAAAGTGAACCAAAGGTTTTGCTAAAAAGAAATGTCTTAAGACCTTTTTTAATAGAGTCAGTGGATTGYGGTGCCCTCAGAGTGTCAGGGAAGATATTCCACAGATGTGGAGCAGTAGCACAGAAGGCCTTATCCACCATGGTCGTCAGTTTGGTTCTAGGTATACTGAGAAGGTTTGAGTGGGTAGAACAGAGCATGCGAGTTGTGTTTTGTGAATTGGATAATACAATAGTATAAATGTAGCACTGTTGAAAAGAGCAGGTCATTTTTCATTGGATGCTGTTGACAGTAGACTTCATAGCTAAATGAAAACACGATTTGAGCAGTTAAGCTTAAAAGAATTCATCCTGATTTACTTTGACACATTGGGTTGTTAAATTATTTATCCCTTCTAGTAAACAACTCTGTGCAGGTCAGAAACAAATTTCTGGAGAATTCCAGCTCAGGGTTGGAATATTGAAAGATATCAAAAACTCTGTACGTCTCACGAAGGACGATTAAATACAATTTTAGATCATGGCAAAATTTTGATGCCACCTGCCAAGCAAGGGTTGACTGAACATTGCAAAAATTAGCCATCTAAAATCAAGTAAAATAAATACTAGATTATAGTCTTAATCTTCTCAAATTAAGTGAAATAATCAGCCAGTGCAGTAAGATAATTGCACTTGGCAAGACTTCTTAAAATAAGGGAAAATTTCCAGRCTAACAAGAATAATAAACTAACACGTTCTGCTCTTGGTTTGTATATCAGTCTCTTAACAAGATCAAAAATACACTTTGACTGGATTTATGCTTGTAAGACTTGGTTAGATGGACAATTTTTGCAGTGAAGCTCTAGCATTAATTGGAGAAGCAGCCAAGAGGCCAAAGATAACCCTTCTGGAGCTGCGCAGGTTTTCTGCAGAGATGTATGGATTAACATGTGAACAGTCTGTAAGACTGTCCGGCAGGCCTGGATTAGATCTCAACACTCAATCCACTGGAGGGAGCTGGAAGACTGTAGATAGGCACTGGAACTGAAAAATGGTTCAAATCTTAGGTTTAGGACTTTGTTCATCTCCACTCATCAAACCAAACATGAGGAAGGTAATGAAGTCAGAAGATGCAAAAACATAACAATATTTGCCATCTAGAATAACATTATGTCTGGGTCAAACATAACACCTCTCATCAGACTGATAACGTATTTAACACAGTGAAGCATGGTGGGAGCAGCATCATCCTGTGGGAGAAGGGGTTCTCTGCAAACTCAAAGTAGGCATAACACTGATTGGCTAGTTGTATTTGCTCTGTTTTTCAAAAAGCTTGGTTCTTCTYTTTCGTTTTTCTTTCATTTTTGACTTTAACTACTTTCACATTAATTTTAGCAACCAAAACTGCTTTTGTTTTTTTTTTAAAGAAACCACAATGTATCATTAAAACCAAACATTTAGTTCTCCCTATTTCTAAATGTCTCAAAAAATAAAAGAATATAAAAAAACGCTACATATTGCTCTTATTTTGAAATGCAACCTCAACCAGTCTCTTTGTTAAGAGAAGTGGAAATGATGAATAAAGACTTAGTGTCCAACACTGTCTGCGTCTTCATATAAACATATAATATCAGCAGCTAACCTGCCGGCTGTTATTATTTTCAAGTCTTCTAATTACCACAGTAACAGCAAGTTTGTAAAATTAAATGTAATGAAAACTAGAAGCACTTGGAGAGTGAAAACCACCACCAAGACAAATTTCCCCCATCCTGTAATGGAGTTAATGCACAAACGCAGAGAAGGAAACACATTTGCCGAATAAGTTC
>NW_013952811.1:299952-304529 GCF_001266775.1 Austrofundulus limnaeus
ACAGACAGACAGACAGACAGACAGACAGACAGACAGACAGACAGACATACGCGATCAAAAACATTACCTCGCCCTTGGTGGAGGTAATAAATATGAATGTCCGATGCTAGGGTATAAGGTAAGCTAAAGAAACGCCGAAGCAATGGTCATCCAACCAGGTGTGATTGTCAGGTAATGACCCCTTTGTGCTCGTCCAATCAGATGTGTCCCCTGAATAAAGGTCGCCCAATCAGGTGTGTCTGTTGTGAACCGCCAGTCGTTGGAAACGCCTACTCGTCCACAGAGACACCTACTTGTCCTGTGGGGACATCTTCCATCAACAGGAACTGGGAAACTGGTCAGAATTAAAGGAGAGATGGAGCAAAATACAGAAGAACTCTTGATGATGAACTTACTAGAGTCTTCCAGAGATTTAGTGCTGGGATGGAGGTTCAACTTTCAGCAGGACAATGGCCCTAAAACACAGCTGAATCAACACTCCAGTGGTTTATAGATAAATAGTTAAATGTCCTATACTGTCCTAGTCAAAGTTTAGATCCTTATCCAACTGGAATCAGCTCAAAGGAATAGGCAAATGAATTTCTGTTTTATTTTTTGTTTCACCTTAAAATGTACATTGCGTCTTCAAAATAGTGTGTTGTGTCAGTTAAAAGACGCAAACTCCACCTGAAATTCCTTTTAAACTCTAAATTATGAGGCAACAGAACTAAATRTAGAAGATAATTTTTATAACACAAATTGAGCAATTTTTGACTTTTGAAGCCATTCTGTTCCATTAAGAAAACCACATCCAAAGCTGAACATTTGTTCTACAAACAAACAAGTCTGAAACAATAAAACACTATTTATGGTAAATGGCTTGAACTTATAGAGCGCCTTATCAAGTATTTATATATTTAAAAAGACAATGATGCAGACTGTCAGCGATGTCTGAGCAAGAGGTTCCCTCATGATTTTTGTCATAGTTTAAAATCCAGCAAGGATTTACTTTAAATAACTGATGGTCCTGAGTCGTGACTAGTTGTCCTTAATGTTGTTTTCTGCTCCCAGTCCCAAACAGAAGGCTGTGCCATGCTCTATGAGCATTTATTTTTTAAGCTTATTAATTATTCTTTTGTGAATATACCATTCTTCAGAGACTAAAAAGATACCATCATGTAAAAAAGACCAAAACAAATATTAGCATTGAGACCAAAAATGGGGCAGATACAGCATAAGATTTTATTTTTCTGCTCTCTAGTTCCTTTCATGTCATTTATGACTTGTGTTTTGATTTATTGTAAATAGATTTTCTTTTGGTTTTATTGAATGATTGAATGTATAAATACATTTAGTTAATGGATACAAACCACATAATATTCACACTTGTGCCAAGCTGCCACAAAGTGTTCAATAAGTAGAACTGAAGGCACAAGCTAAAAGCCTTTTGTGTTCAAATATGACAAGAGACAACAGAAAACACTTTATCTGTTTCACGGTTAGACACAACAGTTATGGAGAGACAAGGCAGCTGGCTCATGGGAGAAAGTGTCTTTGCCATAATAATTCATACATGCTCCTCCTGCAGATGGTTGCTGTCACAGTGATTTAGGAAAGAATTATCTCTGTCCATTTCATGGGGAGTCACATGACATATCTATTTGTCACAATGCGGCGAATGACTGTACGAAGGAATGTTTCTGTTAAATTGGGCGTCAGTGTTGGAACTTTACTTGAAACATGACATCATCAAAATATTTCTTTGTACTGAAAGAGTAGAGAATACATTGTAGCTCTCAGAAAAGGTGCCTCTATAGCATGTTGACCTTAATAAGTGAGACTGTCTGTTCCCTTTCATCAGTGTCAGCATCTAAACAGAAAGTCCTCTTGGCTCTGTCTCACCATGACAAAAAATTCATGTTGRTTGTTCTTTGCCTCTTCATAATGCTGTAAACTTGACAGGAAAAATCAAGGCATACATGTGTCAGAGCTAATATTTGCAAGCAAAAATTAGTAGAAATGAGCCACTCAACTAATAATTTACAAACCAACCAACAAGGACAATCAACCATCCAGATAGCTATCAAACTAAACACCTAATTAGACAACAAAATGAACAAGCCAACCACCTACTAAACAATTCTAGACAACCAACTAACCAAACAAACAAACAACTAGCCAATGAACCATTTAAACCAGGAGTGTCAAACTCGTTTTCACCAAGGGCCACATGAGCCCTCAGGGCCAGTTGTGATTAACTTTGACTTTTCATGTTTATGACACGTTGACTAAACATGAAACGTCACGTTCTTTGTCTCATTGAGCTGAACACTGCTAACAAACAATAACTGAGCTCTACGTGGTATTTTGTGCATACAACCAGTGTTTTAACATGTCTTCTCATAAACACTGAAGAGCACCATGAGTGACTTGACTAAATGTGAAAAAAAAAATATGGAAATCAGAGGCGATTGCTCTAATGGTGCGTTCACACCTAACGCGATTTCAGCATCAAGGAGCAGCAGGTTTACATACAAAGTCTATGGTGGATGCGCTTCAATCAGCGTCAGGAAGTGCTGCGGCGCCTCAAGCGCGATTAGAGCAGCGCGATTTGAACGATTTGAACGATCTGAGCGTTCGAYGCGCTGAGGCGCAAATCRCTGAAGTTAGAAAATCTGAACTTTTGCAGCTCGACGCSYCGCATCAACCAATCAGAGAGASTCCACTGTGTGACGTAGTGACATATTTCCTGACGGGACAGTTTACTGAATGATGTCCTCTAACCTGAAACAGATGGAGAGGAGCTCTTTAGCTGAAATCCAGTGCCTGCAGTGTCCTGATCCGCACCAATGCGTGGCAGCGACTCATCAGACTGGAAAAATAGTCCTGAAAGCGAGCTGTGAGCCTCTACTCTGAATTATCTGGTGAATTAATTATGAATTAATTATCTGATGAACGTGACACGCTCTTGCTCTCTGTAAATAAAGCAAAGCCACTTCCTCGTCCGACATTAAACAGAGCCCGACAGAGGAGGGAGGGGCGGGGAGTCTCTTCCCGTGCAGCGCTTCAACAGCTGTCCTGCGTCTGACCTCAAAGTGCACGAGCGACCAACTTCAGCGTTGGCTGCGATTTTGAAGCTGAAATCGCGTTCGATGTGAACGCAGCGTAAGACTGCAAGGGAAGCACAGCTTCCCCTAAAATGTAAAAAAAGGTGATCAAATAAATACTGTTGTGTGTACATGTCATTGATTAAATATGCGCTACAACGCGCTCAACTTTTGTTCAGAATCAGCTTCTCGTCACTGGTAACAAAGCAGCTTTCCTCTTATTCCCGCAGCTTCACAGTGCTTTAAACAGTGTGGATGCTCAGCGTCCACAGAGTTCAATAGAGAAGCAAAGAGTGCAGCGAAACGAGACTAGTCATAGGATAAATACTGGGCTTTGTCCCGCCCATCAGATGCTCAGCGTCTCTGGAGGTCTATGGGACAGAGGGCCGGCCTCGGCTGTCCCGGATGCTCAGCTTCTGCATGATGATTGGATGATCTGTCTGAGGCTGAATCTCTTTTTGATTGACAGCGAAATGAGCGAATCAGTGATCTTTTGGTGTMAACATCCGTGGGAGCATTTTTTAKTTTCATTCTGTTCTGAGTTGAACCGGGGACTTTATTAATCCTTTTAGCTGAATTTTCTTTGTCAAAAACAACTAGCAACAAATCGAGCTTCTGTTTCTGGTGGTTTTTTGTAGCTGCTTGTATTTGGAGACTCTTTCTGACTTCTATCACAGTTTCTGTCCAGCGGGTGCGGCTGAGCCCCTCCACCGTCACAAAGCACTCACAGGCAGACACACTTCACACAAGCCTCGCACCAGTCCCAGTTTCCCCTCCTTGAAAGACCAGCATCCGCCACTGATGGAAATACTATAAAAAGCCAAATTAAGAGAGTTTTACTCACTGTTCAGTTGTGGTTAGTAGCTCCTGTATAACCCACTTTCCGTCAGGGAATTCCCACAAGAGGGGAATTCTGGTTTAAATGTACAACTTGTAAATAGGAAATTCCCACTTCCCAGTACAACTGGGCCTCAACAAAAATGCAGCAACAAAGACATTTTACACTGAATTTCACTAGCTGCTGGCTACATTTGATCCTGTGCACTTCCAGCTAGTGGTAGGATGCTGTCATCTTGCTGGTAAAATAATTGCCATGCATTATGGGAGCTGTAGTTTATGGTAAATCCAGGCTTCAAAGCAGTTTTTATTTATTTTAAAACATTAATACATCTTTGAAGATCTTACGGGTCACATAAAATGTTGCAGGCCACATTTGGCCCACAGACCTTGAGTTTGACACATTTAATCTAAACAATCAAACAGCCAAAAATCTAGCAAACCAACCAAGTCATTTATAAGAAGTACTACCTTTCCTACATCTAATTTAAAGCAGTTCAGTTGTTTGACATTTCAGATATTTATTTATTGGATCACTTGTGCCTATAGGTTTGGCTATTTTTTATATTTATTTGGATGTTTCAACTGTACACACACACACACACACACACACACACACACACACACACACACACACACACACACACACACACA
>NW_013952811.1:304571-312582 GCF_001266775.1 Austrofundulus limnaeus
CACACACACACACACACACACACACACACACACACACACAGTAAAATTTGTCCCACATTGTAAATTTGTGCTGTGAAAGACAGAGGAAAAAAATGGAACTTATTAGGATGAAAAGTTGTTAAGGAAAATAAAACTGGCTAAATATTGAAAGGATGAAAGATGGATTAGAAACAGACGGAGACAAATTGAAAAAGAAATGAGAAAATATGTAATTTTCTCAGTTGATAAACAAATAAGATAAACAGATGGGGGAATGGCAGTATAAATCAATTTTCAAGTAATGAAATATAATCAAGAAACTACGACCAGCAGCACATAGATGCAGAATATAAATAAGAATGTCAACAGGTAGGAAGAAGCAATTGCCTGATGCTGACTAACRCCTAACTGTCTGTCATTCTGACATTATTATTCATTAGACTTTTATAAGTCAAACATAAAATATGTATTTCTTTGCCTTCAGGTGTCTCCATCTGTCAAACTGATTGTGCTCTATGATTCACACAATCCTCAAGGTGAATGCAGATCAGTTCATTCTCCTCACTGTCATCATCTGTAGAAGGAAAATGATGTCCAACATTAAGTGAAGGAGGTGTAAAGTAGAGAAACTGAGTCTGTGAATGCTGAGAGAACAGCTGCTGAAATTTATTGAAGAATAAATAAACTCAGTTGGGTAAAAACATTCAGAACAGGAGCTAAAATCAGCAAAGTTGCAACATTCATTCATTCATCTGTCCATCGTCTTTCACTTACATTTCTATTTGTCCAGCTAACATCTAAATAAGCTGAAAGCTTTAGTTAGCAAAACTGTGAAAAACTAAGTTTTGCTTCATATAAACAAACATACAACTAACATTTTAAGCATAACGTTAAAATGAACACAATGCTAATGCACAATCCAATTATAGGACAAAAATGTAGCTAAAAGTTGAAATTCGATTCAGTTCAAAAATACTTTATTGATCGCAGAGGGGAATTAGGTGTAGGAAAATGAGCTAAATTGCAGCTAAAAGCAAAAAAAATTTGCAAAACAGACGCTAAAACCTAAATGCAATACAGCTGTACATAAAAAATAAAATTAAAAGCTAAAACTAGCAAAAACTAGCTGAAACATCAAATTTGTCAAACTCTAGCTAACTGCTAAAATTAAAACTGTTGCTAAAAACTAAAGTAACTAAAGCTGTAGTCAAAAGATTAAAATAGCAAAACTTTCACTAAAAAACAGATTGGCTAGCATTAGGGTTAGAAAGGCAATTTACACAGTAACTATAAAGGGTTAAGGTTTGACAAATCAAACTGCAGGTGCAACACACCAGCCTAATGATCAAACGTATRGCACAGACGAATGCAGAGTTAGAAAGCAACCATTCGTCTGTGCTATACGTTTGATCATTAGGCTGATATGAAGGCATAGAAAGCAACAATGTGCAGTGRGTCCTAGCATCTCCTACAAGCTGGAGCGCCAGCTCCTGGCTCTCTGAAGGTCGGGCTGTGTAATCATTGTTTCAACTCAGACTGGAGCCACGGGAGAGCAAGGAACTCATAAAGATTAATGACATAACATCAGCAGTAGTGGAGACAGATGACGGCTCTGTGTGTGTGTGGATAAGTCACCATCATCAGCATTAGAAACACCAGCCACATCTCTAAATCCCCATCAGCAACTTCACAAAGAATAACACAACTGAGCAATCAGCAAGCAAAAGAACAGACATTTTTATGAAAGAAGAGGGAGGAAAAAAAAGTTGCCAGATATGTTAGTTCCATCTGAGCCACATGGGAACTCTCTTTTTTTCATCTTTTTTTTTTTTTTTACAAGAAGACTTCTCATTCAGATGCTGATGCTGATGCGAGGGAACATCCRTCTGAGGTGAGGATGGTGAGGGCATGAAGGAATCAGACAGCAGAGAGCTCAGGAGCCCACGAGGAGAGGCGGTGTCAGGATAAATCTGAGGGAAAAGGAGGTGGATGGAGATTAGATGCCACAGGGATAAGAAGGATAAGAAAGGGAAGTTATTTAAGGCGTGGGATTAAACCAGATTTTGTGTGAATGTGTGTGCGTGAGTGTAGTTGCGTAGTGAAAAGTAACAGTTGAGGTTTTGGGGACATTTTCGCACATCTTCACATCGCTTTCGGTGGCTTTTTGGGACTTGAGAAAAATGTCAGGTAAGGCTCATGGTAAGGGGATTTTTTTCTTTTTCTTTTTTTCAGAATTTTTAGAGAATATCTTCATACAACTAAAAAGTGTTTACCAAATGTTAGACGTGTGCAGGTAGGAGGCAGTGGATGCAGCTGAAAAGTGATGCTGAGCGATGTTAGCTGAAAAAGGAATTGAGAAAGGAGGGGGRTGTGGGGGGCTGCACATAGGCTCCGAGGGGAGATGGATGTGCAGAGAGGCAGTGGGAGTCGCAGAAACAGTAAAACAACCAGCCGCAGATCACACACAGACACATGCACACCAGGACTGCATGTTGGACGTGTCTGTAGTTTATTGGAGTGACACTCAGATACAGCCAGGGGGGAAAAACAAAACTGAACGGGGACCAATCTAGGACAATTTTAACATGTGGGATTTAAAGAAAAACTGAAGAGTGAAGAACCAAAAAAAAAAGAAGAGGGCTGCAAAAAGAGGAGTGGGGGCAGAAAAGAAAACTAAAAGGACGAGAGAGGCAACACCAAAGCAGGTACGCAAAAAACTTTTGAGATAAGAAAGGATGACTGCATGAGGACATTTCAGGGCAAGAAGATGAAACGCATAGATGGATGTTAATTTAGCTGAGCAAGCAGTTGAATCTGTCAGCATGGGCAGGGAGCAAAAGATTGGTACTGATAAGTATGTACCTCTACTTCAACATGTCTTCAGGGTAAGAGGTGAGTGCAAAGAGATAAAAAATAAAACACTTCAGCGCATCAAACAAGAGAAGAAGTTAAAACTAACTTGACAGACGTGAAATAAAGATAAAAGGTCCTAATAAAATATTATCCCTCTGTAACCTGCARTTTTGCCCATTAGCACCAGAAGACAATTGTGTGCAAAATCATTTAGCTGCTTTTCTGGTAGCACCTTGTCAACCTAATGTTTGCTTTGGAAAACCCGTGCGACAGATTTGCATAATTTTTAAATAAGACACGAGCGTGCTGAATTTTATTAGTAGGGAAAGAGATTAATCTGCAGGAGAGGTGGTGAGGATGAACAAAGACTCGTTGGTGAGTTAGTGGCATGATTGGTTTTCCAGGGAGCCCGTGTGAATAAACCATGAGGGTGGTGGCCACATAAATCAGCAGACCCCCATAACCGTCTGTCATGCAAGAGAAGCACACAAAACARTGGACTTTTGCAGCTGGGCTCCTGCCCTTATCTGGAACTGTGTTTGTGTATAAATGAGTTGTGTGAAAGTGGAATGGAGCACCTGCTTATGTTTTAATGGCAGCCCAGGAGGAAGAGATCGATGCAAGATTCCAGAGAAAGTGTTGATGGCAGAGAGGAAGCCCTCGTGTTTTTCAGCTCTGAGAACAGGACCAACTCTGGTTTCTGCAGATTTCCCCTGAGGGCTGGTGGTCGCACTCAGAGAGATGCTGCCACCCTTTGGTGAAGCGGTGCTATCCCTTAACGTGAACGTGGAAGACAAAGGACTATGTTTGTTTTAGTGACACTGACTTTTCTTGCTTTTATCCAAGCAGAGCTGCTGACCTCTGCCTGCCCAGCCACACAATGAGTGTCCAGCTGCAGGAGCTTCTCATTTTCTGCCTGACCGTCACACAAGGGTGAGGCACCTGACACAACACAAGATGTATTTTTTAAAGTAGTATTATGTACCAAGGTTTATGATCTATTTATCTTTTTCCGTCTCATTTATTTGAACTTTTTTTCTACTTTTATCAGTGGCTGCATGTTCCCCGGCAACCACTGGGGTGAATGGAATGACTCCCAGCTTCTGCCCACCATTCAGAGACTCATGAAAGGATACAACCGYTACCTTAGGCCAAATTTCAACGGTACTCCATATTTTGAGAAGTCTTTAAGCTTTTATCTCACAAGGCTGCAACTGTTGGTATTTGCGAGGAAGTCTCCAAAATGTCTCGAAACACTGGAGAGGATTTCAGTTGCCTTGTACAGTGTTAGTCACCAGACATCCATCACCCATATTTCTTCTGCCTTTATCTGTGGTCAGGTAATGGAGACAGACCCAGACATCCTTTTCTCCAGCTCCCAATGGGGTATCCTAAAGTGTTTCCAAGCCAGAGAGGCAAATTCTGGGTCTCATCTTGTTCATTTAGTCAGGTCCATACCTCATGACCACAGGTGAGGGTTGAAAAATGGACTGTGGCCAGTAAATCATGATCTCAGCCATTTCTCCACCATAACAGACAGGATCAACACCCTCAATGCTGCAKGTGAGGAACTGATCTGTTGATCCATCACCTGCTCCCTCACCATTCTTTATGAACAAAACTTCCCAGATACTTGAACTCCTCCGCCTGAGGCAGAACTTCCCAAGGGATCATTTGCTGGTTGAGTCACAGGACATGTTCAAAAAATTGGTCCAACAACTTTTGAAGTAATCACAGAGTGTTTGCATCTGGAACCCAACTCAAACCCTTCTCAATTCAATAAGTCAGGAAGCACAAGAAGTATGGGACAACTTTGGGAAATCTGAAATCACATTGTGAATGATTGAAAGCAAAAAAAAAAAAAGAATAAATTATTCATTTAACAAATTAAACATGTTGTAAGTACCAGTTCAGTGTATTATTAACAACAAAACTATATTTTCTTACAATTTTTTGTCTCCAACTGGTCGCCAACAGTGGCATTGAGTAAAGTTTTAAACCAGGATCTCATTATGCTGCACTAAATCGTATAAGGCACGCAAGTTTACAAAAATGTCCAAAAAAACATCTGCAGTGGTTCTCAGATTTCTTGTGCAAGATTCAGTGCTGAGCATCTGTGGGTGCTTTAAGCATGTGAGACTGGGAGGAGACCCCAGGGTAGAGGAACCATGTTTCTCTGCTGGCCAGGGAACACATTGGCCTGACCCTTGCCTTCCTACGCAGTTCCGCTCAATTCTAGTGAAGGACAAGGGTCTGGTTTTTACCAGGCTAGGAACACATTGGAATCCTCCCAGAAGTGCTAGAGGAGGCACTAGAAAGAGGGATGTCTGGGCCTCCCTGCTCAAGGTGCTGCCCTTGCCACCCAACTCTGGAACAAGCAGAAGAAAATGGATGAACGGTTAGATGAATGGACTTGCTGAGTTACTACGAGTGTCTACAACCTCTATTGATCCCTTTTGATCCCAATGAAGCTGGGAATTTGTGAGATTTTTGTGCAGTGTTCACGCAAAATCCACAAGCATGTTGTAAGTCCAAACTCAGTGAGACTAACTGAAAATGAGCGTATTTTCTTCACAGTTTCTCACAAACGCAAACCTACAATACGTACACTTCAGATACTCTCCAACATTTGCAGCCAAGTGAAAAACAGGCTTTAGTTTCATTGTCCTTGGCAAAGAGGATCACGTTTTGTATTTCTGGTTAACACAGAGGGTCCTGTGGAAATCGGAATGAGTCTTGATATCGCCAGCATTGATGCCATCTCTGAAATTAATATGGTAAATCATGCATACTTTTAATAATACATATATAGTCAGTGAATAAATAAATAGTTTTTAAAAAAGTGAACTAATGTGATTTATTCAGGACTACACCGCCACTATCTTCCTCCGCCAGCGCTGGCGTGACTCCAGGTTGGTGTTTCCTGGAAATGAGAGCGTGAGCGTGGACGGACGCCTGGTCTCCCTGCTGTGGATCCCCGACACCTTCATCCCAGACTCCAAGCGTTCGTTCCTTCATGACGTCACAGTGGAAAACCGCCTCATTCGCATCTTCAGCAATGGGACGGTTCTCTACGCCCTTCGGTACTTTTTGTGTTTTTCTTGAGAATTTTGTTGCAATCGACCATAAAAAGGCCTCAGGTTGTTTTAACAAAAAGAAAGAAAGAAAACAGAGGAAAAAAGGAAGAAAAAAAAGACGAACGGGAGGAAATATTACCAATGCATCATCACTCAGTCATATGACTTCAGGGAACGGTACTAGACTTCGGCATGTCCTGTTCCCCTTAAACCTTTTTGATTTGTCACTTTGCAGCTTCAGTGGAAATGTGTCTTGACATCTAGTCTGTCTTGTCACCCTGCCCCACAACTTTATTTTGACTCAAAAGCCTAATTGAATACAGAAAGGGCAGTTTTTTTTTGCTGCGTGGCCAGGCCTATTTTCATTCTGCTCGAATAAAACAGACATGTTGATTCATGACATTAACGGTGGCAGCTCAGTCATGAATGAGTCAGGGAACTGSCCTCGTTTTTTCACTGTTTACAATGTTCTCGTGCGATCTTGAATTCCAACAAACTGTTTCATTAATTGTTTCTTCACAAAAYAGAATGTTATATCTTCATTTATAGTAAGCTGCTTTGTGCTACATCCAAGTTTTTAATCTTTTTCTCATGCTTTTATTTTGAAAACCCAACAGCATCACTGCTACAATCGCATGCATCATGGACCTGACCAAATACCCCATGGACAAACAGGTGTGCACCCTGCAGCTGGAGAGCTGTGAGTACTCCCTGTCAGCTCCATCATGTGTGTAAATGGGCAAAAACCTCTCATTCTTTATGTCACCATTATGATCATCATCATCATTATTGTTGTGACCATCAAAGTGGACAGGTGTGTTGCTGAGCTGCTAGGAGTTTATAAATCCTAATAAATGCACTTTATGTTTGTCAGGGGGTTATAACATCCAGGACGTGGTGTTCTACTGGACCAGAGGCAATGACTCAGTGAAGGGGTTAGACACACTGCGGCTGGCTCAGTACAGTGTGGAGAGCTACTATACATCRGTGTCAGAGGCTGTGTATGAAACAGGTAACGTGTGGTGTGAGCTGATGAAAAAGAAAGAAAAACCCTTGTAGCTCTGTAATACATCGTTTTTATCTGTATAGAAAGCGGTGTCATTTTTATGTCGCTTCACAGGACATTACCCCAAGCTGGTGCTGCATTTTTCCCTGCGCCGGAAYGTCTTGTTCTTTATCTTGGAGACGTATGTTCCTTCCATTTTACTGGTGGTTCTCTCCTGGGTTTCTTTCTGGATCAGTCAGTCCTCTGTCCCAGCTCGAACCTGCATTGGTAAGTATTTTAACTCAACTAGGATTCTTGTACTCGTAAAACGGAGCACCTGTCACAACTTTGTGCACACCATTTGGCTGCAGTTTAAAAAAAATCAGATCATATGTTTAGAAGTGGGTTTCTGTGGGAGTGTTATGACAGATTATCGTCTGTGTTAAGTAGCTTCTTGAACATCTCAGTTTTGGATTAACAAAATTTTGTTCTGTCCAGACTGACGAGTCAAAAGATGGTCAAAGCTAAACTGGAGTGATGCCTTCTAAAAACATTTTCAATCTCTAAATGTTCATAGTGGTGTACGCTAAAGCTTCTTTATAAACTTTCACACTGTCATCAGTTTGGCAGTACCAAGGAGTTTACATACAACCGCTGGAGTGCGCAGAAACCACGTGACCATGTGATCGGCTGGTGAAGCTAACGGCTAACGCAAAACGGTCAAGAGTCTGGATTTCCCATTACTGTACATGTTGGTGACAGAGCAGGAAAAAAAGGACTGACGACGTAGAAATCATAAAAACTATTAATTATAATATTAACCCAATTGTTATTAATATTATACAGTTTATATAATCGAAAGTTTTAAATAATGTCAGAAAAGCTGTTTGTGTTATGGATTTATTAACAGAAGATAAACAGGAAAACRTCTCATTTTACAACACAAGTCAGCAGATTTGATCTTATTTAGCTCAATGTGATCTGAGCAGAACATAAAGTAACAGTTTAAAATTAAAATAATCTTATAAAGTTGCTGTAATCACTGTTATTTATTGAACTGGTTAGCAGATATTAGCTTGTGGCGCATATATACAGAGTTTAGCACTGTTGAATCATG
>NW_013952811.1:317500-319849 GCF_001266775.1 Austrofundulus limnaeus
TATATACACACAGTATATATATATACTACCTGAGTATTGTTGCTGACCATGTCCATCCCTTTAATAATATCCTTTAGTTCACTCCAAAGCATTGTCAGTTTGTTTGCAGCTTTTGTTTAGTAARATGTTTTCCAAAGCAAACCATCATGATTTGACCATCATTCAATTTTATTTACATTTTGAGCCTATTAAAACTAATTACTTTAATTCTCCATGAGTTGGCTGCCAGTTAAAAGTAAAGCATTACTCTCCACAAACACTGATCTGTTCCGCAGGGGTGACCACGGTCTTGACGATGACCACTCTGATGATGGGTGCTCGCACTTCTCTGCCCAATGCAAACTGCTTCATCAAGGCCATAGATGTTTACTTGGGCATCTGTTTCACCTTCATCTTTGGTGCACTGCTGGAATATGCCTGTGCTCATTTTTACAGCATGCAGCACCAAACCATAGAGGATTTACACCGGGTGAGTACAAAGCAAATGCACTTGTCTAAAAGAAGTGTCACTTTTATGTTAGATAATAAAAACGCTGCAATTATTTATCCATTTTGTGCATGTGTGTGTTATCAGGAGCTACTGAGGGAGTTCTGCGAATCCAACGGAAACGGCTCCATCCCGATTGTCAGCTCCAGCCARCCGAACCAGTCAGTGGAGGTCGGCTCCACTGCAGAGGAGCCTGCAGAGGAGCCCGTGAACAGTGACATTAAGGACCACGCCACAGCAAAAGAGAAAGTGCCGAGTCAGGGCTGTGGTTTATCAACTGTGAAAGAGGCTTCACGCAGAGCAGCGTCTGTCTTTATCGTGGAGAATCCACACAACATCGATCGCCGCGCCCGCACCGTTTTCCCCACAGCTTTTCTCTTCGTCAATATTCTGTACTGGCTTTATTATCTCTTTCTCTAAGTGCTGAACGCAAGCCTGCAGAGATAGTTCATTTCACCRCCCTGAAGCTGCTCTACCTCCTCATGTTTTGCTTCAGCCACGTCACCACTGGCTGGAACTCATCTCATCCAATCCGACCTTTTGCAAAAGAGATTAAAATAATTTTAGAGCTACAAATGGATGAGAAGCTGTCGGTCCAGACTTTATTCTCTGTTGAAAGAGGCGGTATTGATTCGATAGGAAGGATGGCTCTTGACATACACTCACTGACAAAAAAATGTTAAGCACCCAGAAAGAAAGGTCCAGTTTTTAACCAAATGGTAGATATGTTTTTGTCCCCCATCGCTGAGGTAGGGGATTTAGAAATGCTCTCCRTCCATCCATCCGTCACATTTTCATAAAGCTGTAACTTTCACATAGAAAGGCTAAAATACACCAAACTTGGGATGAGTCTTGACCTGATCAGCAACAAATTGTGTCAGAACACACATAAGAACTTAATCTCACTTTCAAGCACAAAGACCTTTTGATTAAAGGTGTGCTCATGGCGGTGCGGCGGTCACACATCATGCCGTTATACGCTTGGCTCTAAATTCCACATATTTCAACCAATCTGCACCGAATTCTCTATGGTCCATCATAATTCACCCTGCTACAGGAATGCAGTCAATTTTTGGGTGGTGTGGCCTATTTCCTCCACAGCACCCACTACAATTATTACAAAAATTAGCCCCAACCCATGCACTTGGACCTGGAATCATGAAATTTGGTACACGTGTGTAACGTCTCAGGACCTTAAAAAGTCTCTTGGAGTCATGGTTCCACTTTGCCCACTATAAATCACACATACATTATCCAGTCTGCGCAAAATTTGTGCACACCATTGGGGAAACCAGCTAAACACATTAGTGTRGTAGTTTGACAAGCTCAATTTAGTCCCTCCGTCTGTTTGTCTATCCATTAAATTTGTGAGATTATTAAAGTATGAAACCCTGTGATGTTTCCAACAAAACCACTAACATTTTGTCACTACTGAATGGTGATGAGGGACATCAGCGATGGTTGACATCGAGTTCCATCTTAGTATAAAAATGACCTGTTTTGCAAGGAGCTGGCATGTCTAGAACAAGAATTTCCAAGTAGAGCAATAGTGTTATCAGGCAGTTGCTAGAGCATTTTGCAGTCAGTGAAAACAGTGAGTAAAGCTCAGCAGAGATCAACATTTCATTGGGTTTATATGAGGTGCGGTATGAGGGCCAACAGGACAACTTTTACACACTCAGCGGTGGTCCTACGTCCTTGTAGCATGAGGCTATATCTATTCTGCTACTGATCGGATTACTGAATGGCTGRCGCTGGCAGCAGAGAAGGAGACTAATGTTTTAGCATTGGAGAGGCTAGTGACTAGCATGCCTAGTCTGGTCAGCCACTTCATTAGGTGCAGCCTTTTTTTTTAAAAAAAA
>NW_013952811.1:320443-330349 GCF_001266775.1 Austrofundulus limnaeus
GAGTCACCTGTGAACGATGGTCATGTGATGTGAGTATCAGTCACCTGGAGGCAGGACATAAAAGCCTGAGTTTTGCCTGAAACTCTCAGACTGAAGAAGTCTCTTGGAAGAGAGACGAAACGTTTCATTAAAGAAGAACCCGTCCAGAGGACATTTACAATTTTTTTACTTTGATTTTTTACCTGGATTACTGAGATGCATCAGGACATGTCATACTCTGTTCAGAGATAAATCTTGGTTTTGCAAAACCGCAGGTGACCATCTTGTGGTTGTTTGCCAGTGCTGAGAGGACAGGACCAATGTTGGCCATGTTGTTCAGAAGCAGCTGCAGTGGGGAGCCAGGATTTCAGGTGACCTCTGGTGGTGATTCAAGGAGCCTTAACGGCAAAGTGCCCTGTCAGAGACTTCCTGCGAAGGGGCAAGTCTTACCCCTCCTAGACAGCAGCCCTGGTTCAATCTTTCAACAAAACACCTGTCCACACATGACCACATTAGACTACCTGCATCATCTTGTAGCCAAACAGGTCCCCCAGTTTTCCCCCAATCAAATGTATGGGATCAGTTCTGGCATTAGGTGCCAGTCTGTTGAATCTCCAGTGTCACTGCTGTCTGACGGTTGCAGGAGAGGATAACAGCTGTATGATTTAGCTCCACACTGATTTACCTCTTGTATCCAGGTCTGAAGGGATGCCACACCCCTACTGGCATGGGTCTAGTGTGCCAACTCCACCAGCCATTTCATATAAYGTAATCATTTATGTTAGTGTTATTTCATTTCCACCACTCCAACAAGGTGCTTTATCTTTTTTTATTTTTGTCAGTGATTGTATCAGCATGTGGCATCGGTGAAAAAGCCTCCAACAAGTTTTTAAACCCAACAAAGATGAGCAAACACATCCTTGATAGGCTGCCTGAATTACAATATAATCCACTAAAAATGCCTTTATTAAGTGACTCATATAGATGTGCTTTTTTTCTTGCTTTGGCTGTATAAAATTGTTTGTATAAGATAATATACTGTATATTTACTTCAGTGCAGACTATGTGCAATTAAATTATAGCCTCAGAAAACAGAATGTTTTTATTTATTTTTTATTTTGTGGAAAATGTCAGCATTTGCATGGCTTCAAATGACTCAAGATGGAGGCTTTTGGACAATAAGATGCAAATTTATTGGTTCCTCGTCCAGGTAAAGTGCAAAAGTCGACCAGAGAAGGTTTTAAAATGACAAATAAAGATTTCCTTAACTGGAAAATATYGATTAGTATCACTGAAAAGCACCACTATGTTAGTAATTCAGTTATCTGCAACAGGAAGATACAATTCTGTTTGACTTCCTGTCAAAGGGAGTCAAGTAAATATTGGATTATAAACCAGAAATTTCATCATGTTTTCAATTAGTAGTACAGCTTCGACCTTAACGGAGAAGCTAATAAGTACAGTATGTAACAATGAGGCAGCATCCTCTATGTCATTTCAATACACACATYTGAAAGAGTAACGTGCAAAAGTTTTAGATCCTTAGAAAGTTTAAAAAGCTAACTGTCAGGGAGTTTCTGATTGATCTCAAACACAAAGTCATTAAAACATAAAAATGTAAGAAAAGCATTTGAAATGGAATTCTGGGATATGTGCTCCGAAATGTCAACCAAGTACCGTTTGAAGAAGTTAGTTTTCCTATTTAGTGGTCTGAAGATAAAATCAAATATAATAAACTTATTATGTAAATTTAAGGATCTGAAAATTTTGCTGGGATTTATAATAATAATAATAATAAAAATGTCAAATAAAATACTATAAAAGTATAAACAGAAAGTAGTAGTCAAAGCTCACTATATACAAAAGAAAGGAAAACCATTACATAAAATACGCCCACCAACAAATTCCATCTTTTTTTTTTCTTCCTTTTTTTTTTCTAATAGCATGTTAAATAATCTTTTCATTTTTGGTTTCAAACACAGCAAATCTGCACTTTTCCACCATCTCTGTTATGTTCTTGCTCTTTTTTCACTTTCACTTACCCTTTTCTTGGGCCTTTGTGTTTTTCTGCTCACTATATACAAAAGAAAGGAAAACCATTACATAAAATACGCCCACCAACAAATTCCATCTTTTTTTTTTTCTTCCTTTTTTTTTTTCTAGTAGCATGTTAAATAATCTTTTCATTTTTGGTTTCAAACACAGCAAATCTGCACTTTTCCACCATCTCTGTTATGTTCTTGCTCTTTTTTCACTTTCACTTACCCTTTTCTTGGGCCTTTGTGTTTTTCTGGTCCTTATTTTTAAACCGTGTCACTCAATACAACAAAGCACAGAGTAAACAACCTGCAATCTGTGGTTTGTACAGGAGGCTGAGGGATAAATATTCAGTAAGACTGTACCGCCATCTAGTGGCTGATTTCTTTTTTTTTTTTTACAGTTTGTCCTCGGTACTCAACACAAACGTCTGAGCTTCAGGGTATAAAAATAGATTATCTTTTAAAAGAAATGAGGTGGAAAAATCACACCCTGATATCCATTCACTTCAGTCTTTTCCAGTAATCCCCTCCTAGGTTCCTTTCTTTGATTCCCATTCCTGTAGGGACACAAGATGAACAAGAGATCAATAAGAAATTCAAGGTACAGTATTGTGCAGAAATGTGTTCACAAAGAGTTTTCTGTGTATATGGGTCTTTTTCAGCTCATTAATACAACTGAAATGGGTAAACAAAATTTTTTTTAGGATTAGACAAAAAAATAAATCTATTTGTGCAAACACGTTTTGACCAAATAAACATTCAAATGAAATGACTACGTGACAAAATCTGTTTCAAGAGTAAAAATTTAGTCAAAATACAGACACAAAGATAAAAAAAGAATAGTTTCAAATGTCTGAAGCAGTTTTGTAGTAATTTAGGAGCAATTATGACCTGTTGTAGATAGCTCTTTATAAGACCTGATCTGATGAGCTAAAGGCTAGTCAGAATCTCAACCAAGACCAAAGTGGGTTGCTGCCGTTCCGAAACAACTAAATTCTCCATGTTTATAACAGTTCACGTAAATGTCATTTTGTAAAACATTAACTGATCATCTCATTTTCACATGATGGAATTCTATGGGAACTAGCAAAAGCAAATCACAACGGCAGCAGCTAGCTGTAGCATTCCAGATGCAGTCTGGAGAAGTAGACGACTGCAGGCACACCACTCAGATCCTGTTGATGCATGTGCAGAAATATCAGCACCCACACTAATGTGCACGAACATTTCTGTCTTCTTTCCAGTTCACAAGTGCAGAAGACTGTTCTGTGCTCAAAAAACAGCACAATTCTGTTAGCTCTATGCTAAAACTATGTGTAAATATTTTTAATTAAGCCTGAATCACCTTGGTCAATGTTATAAATGGCCAGAGTGTTTCAAATTTTTGTAGTGGTTAATAAATACTTTAATAAATAAAAGAGCCAATTTGATAGGAAATTGTATAGAACTAACTTTAACTAAAAATGTTACTTGTTTTATTATTTGTATAAAACAATGCAAATAAAAAAAAAGCCAGGCTTCTGATAGTATTATAAAAATATGTCTGCAGCATAAAATTTTTTAAACAGCATTTGCATGAGCTGTTAAAAATTTTTTGAGTATGGAGTTGTCTTACAGCAGCTTTGGTCCTAGTTTCAATCAATCTAACTCATCAGTCTAAGTCTGAACTCTCTGAACTGAGGTCATTCAAAGAGCTACATCTACAACATGTAAGATGTTAATTGTTCATATTGTTTCCACAGTAGCCACCTGAAAAGACCGGAACATTTAATGACATCATCAAGACACAAAGACAGTTTTTTTTACTGTATGTGTGAAGTATGGAAACTCAGGAGGAGTGAAGTAAATCTGATCAACCTCACCTTGGCTTTCTGCATGACAGTTCCAGTACAAGACGCGTAAACAGAAGGAGGTCTCCTCCGCAGCTCTGCAGCACAGTTTACTGGTAAAGACTCGCTGTAGATGTTCTGGATCTTTTTGCTAGACGTCTTCAGAGAACAGAAAGTATAAATACTTGTTTTTCAAGTGCGCGTTAACAAAGTAATGTATTTTCACAGGATGCCACAGTTTTACCTTAATGGGTGGCTTGGCCTCATTGGGTGCGCTGAGCGCTGAACCTGCCTGACTCTTCTTCAGGTTTTCTTTGACCTCAGTGAGCCGGAGCTCCAGGTCCACCCTCTCTGCCTCCTTAGCTCGACAGGCTTCCTCCAGCTCGAACACGCGCTTGTTCAGGAAGGCTTTCCTCCTTTCTGCTCCATAAAGACACGGAGAATCAGCACGACGAGAAATACAACAGCTGTGCATTGTGACAGCCATGTTTACCCAAGTTCCCTCTGGGATCAATAAAGTATTTTTGAACTGAACTGAATTTAATGTTGTTGGCTATAAAATTATGCACTTCTAGAGGTACTTCCAATGATTATTATCTTAAAGATGACTTTTTTGTTTATTTGTTTTATTTTTAACATGTTATCTATACAGATAATCATTTTAAGAAATGAAGAGATGAACAGAAAAAGAAAACCAACATAAATAAAAAAGTGCTACACATTTTGTATAGCTCACATGTCAAAAAAGAAGTTATCAAGTTTTACTAATCTAACTTCCTATTAATACGATCACTAATAGAAATAATATAATATTTACAATATATCATGTTTTTATAAAGCTTTAAAGTTCATGAAAACAATTTCTTTATACTTTCTTTTAAACAGATTTATGTTTGAACATTGCTTCAACTCCACTCTTAAACTCTATCAGACATTTTGCTAACAAAGTTGATTCCGAACAGCAAAATTTAAATCAAACATTTCGCACAATCCATTTGAGCTCAGAATATGTGCTGAGTATCAATCACAGCTAAAAACACTTTTTATTTTAAGTAAATACCTGCAAAATAACCTGAGTKGCAAACATTTTGTTTCAAGGCTGTGGGTTGTAGATGTGAATCTAACAATTACTTTCTGCAAGTCGAATTCAAATTCATGCAATAGTTTATGAGATACTTTGCTAAAAGGCACATAAACACACTGGCACATCCCAGACATGGCAGAATCATTATCACATACCTCTGCCTTTAAAAGCAGGTAAGTAAAAGAAATGAAAGACTTTCTAAAGCCAAACCTCTGATGGCAGAATGCTATGTGAAGCTTCAGGAAACTCATTAGTAAGATTTTGTAGACGTTTCCATAACTGTGTTGTTGGTTGTAATAATAATTCGTGAGGAGGGAATTTCCTTTCACATGGCCTTTAAATAATACAGGTCAGAAAGCAGGATCGTAAAAAGAAAATTGCTATAGTTTTACTTGTTTTCTGTATATCCCCCTGTTCTATTTTGTGCTTTCGGGATTTACTCTCTTCATTCTCAGTTTACCCAGAAACACAGATATTTATTAAAGCTGTGTTCACTCAAATTTTAATCCAAATTTTGCTGATTTATGTATTGTTTTTCAACAATTATCAAAATGGTTTGCACAGCATCTGCTTTCTGTTTTTAGCCCCCCTTATTTCTCTCCACTTACCCGAGGCCATCTTTAGCTCCTCCTTCAGCTCTCTCTTCTCCTGTCGTAGAGTCACCAGTGTGTTTCGGATCCCATCCCTCTCCTTTTCCAGGCCCTCTTTTTCCTTGAGGTAACGTTTCGCATCCTCCTCTGCTCGTGTTTTCCCATACTTTCCGTACTGGTTGGCATCTGGGTGGGAGCAAAGGTGAAGGGGGTCAGATGTGTAGAGGTTGTGGGAAGAAGACAAAATAAAAATAAAAACGTGCACCGTGATCCTCCTCCTAGTCTGATTCATACTCCGTCTGAGAAGCATAATGAAGGCACGTGTAAGTACATCCCGCTGGTTTGGATTTTCCTTTGTTATTTAAACAAAAACATTTGATTTTAAAGGGGGAGAACGATTATGTGATGAACACACACTTTAAGAGCAGGAGGTCAAAGGTGAGGCAGTGTGTGTCCAATAAATCTCTGGTTCCATCCTAAAGCCTTCAGTTGGGAAACAAGCCGGGCTCTTTGATGTTCTGGAACGTGACCACAGTGATGAAACTCTGAACTGATACAACTTTCTACAAAGCAGAACTCTAATCTCCTCGACTTGGAGGAGAAAAAAAAATGGCTGAGATTATAAATGAAAAATGAAATGAGGATCAGCAGAAAAAAGTGAAACCCTGTGACAGATGGAGGCCCTGAATGAATCGGACCGTCTGTGAACTGGCTCACCACTAAAAGGAGTGTTCGAAGACTGTATGCTCTAACGCACAACAGCAGTGGAGTCTATGAGTCCTCTGTGAGATGCAACTGTATTAAATGTGAACATTTGTATTACTTCAGGTTTCCCTTATGCCTCATTCTTCTTATATTCTCTGAGATGACACAGATGGAAAGTCTGGGTGGGTGTAAAGCTGACAAAACAGGGTCCAACAAAAATGAAACAAGAGCAAAGGAGTTCCACAGGGAATATCATTAGGTCTTMTCCACTTTCAGCTGAAAACCATCATTTCTTCCCACTCTTTCGGAGCTGATCTAGTCTGTCTGTTTATGGAGTATAAGTATCCAAATCAAGAAGGGTTTTTTTTTGTCTCCACATGTATGTTAGCACCCGTCATTCATCTGCTCATGYTCAGTGACAACATCAGGCGAGACACCACCCAACATCCCTTTCAAGCTGCCAGTCTAATGCTGCTTTGGYGCTCAGGAACATTTGAAACTCACACAGGACATGCAGTATTGTGAATAGTTTGGAAAAGCTGGATCAGCTAGATATAAGCATAGTGAGAACGAAAAATCCAGACAGAAAAKGGCAAAKRCATGTAAAGGGTATCTGATCCCTGWACAACAAAAGCAAGAGMTCTGTACRCAGTCAGTGCATAWAATCGAGCTCATTCCCAGKGCAGGTTGGACTCGTCAGGGCTGTCCACCATCTCCAGTCCTATTTGTGGTGTTCATGGACAAGATCTTCATTTCTTACAGTTTGGTAACTTCAAGGTCTCAACTCTGCTTTTGGTAGACGATGGTGCTCTGTTGACATCTTCAGACCATAACCTTCAATGAGTACTGGGGAGGTTTGCAACAAGTGTAAAGTGGCCAAGATGACAGTCAACCCACATAAAGTTGAAGTTCTCAACCAGAAAAGGGTGGAATGCTCCTTCCAGGTCGAGGATGATCCTCTGCCTCAGTTCAAGGGTTTAGGTGTCTTGTTCATTAATGATGRTAGGACAGARCAGAAGATRGATCAATAGATCGGAGCCWTGTCAGCAGTAATAAGGGCATAGCTCCAGGTTTGTCAAGTCAAAAAATAAAAAGAGCCGAGTCAAATAGCAAAGCTCTTGATTGGCTGGTTTGTTCATRTTTCAACCCTTTCCTACGATACACGGATCATGACTGAAAAAAAACAAGATCTGTGTTCAGCAACCATAGGGTAGCCGAGCAAAGCCTTGGAAGTCTAACTCATCTAGGAAGAGCTCAACAGAGGCAACTCTCCTTCACATGTTTTTTTTAGGGCATGCCTCACTGACAAGACAGCACATGGCAGATCCAGTACTTATCTGGCTCAGGAATGCCTCAAGGTTGTACATATACAATTTATACCCTACACCGAAACAGAACGTAACTAATTTTAACAGTACAAACAGGTTTCCCACTGTTGGTAYATGCATCCACCCAGAAACTAAATGAAGCCACTATATCTCAAATAGGGCTGCCACAAACGATTATTTTTATAATCGATTAATCACCGATTATTTAGCCATGATACCAGAGCCTGTCTGTWTAATGTCTTGTGACGTCCACGGCCTACCCCAGTTACCACTACTGTGCATGTGTGTCAAGGACAGAAAGGCAGATGTGGCAGTGGAAGGTGTCAAAGCAGTTTGGAGAGAAAAACAAAGTAAAGAACAAAAAAAGAAAACGATTAATCGATTATTTAATAAGTCATCGATTATTTTAATAATCGATTAGTCGTCGATTAATCGATTAATCGTGGCAGCCCTTATCTCAAATCATGTAAAAGATGTCATTAGGATCCCCTGATTTACTGTACATCCATACACAACATAAAAGTAAGAACCATGTACTCAGATTTTGACCTTATCTTGACCTGAGCTTCTGTCAGTCCCCACATCAAACCTTCTCTAGCTGTTAGGYATCATTGGGCATCATCAAAACCCAAAGCCCAGAAAAAGACACAGAAATAYACACGTACACAATGGTAAGCCCATGCAATGGCATGGGTTATTGAAACAAGACACTCTTAAGTCCAAAGCAGGGTGCAAGGAGGTGAAAGTGCAAGTTAGTTTTAAGTACTTCTGACTGGTTAAGCTGTTATTGCATTCCTAAATAAGACTTGGCTTTTGAAATCTGCTGTTTAGGCAGTTTTGTTGTTTTTCTTTTCTTTTTGCATCAGCTGATGAAATGACATATTTCCAACACCACGTMACTGTTACTGAAACTGCCACATGTTTAAGGTCACAAACCTGCCCTGTACTATTAGTTAAAACCACATGAAAGAAATGACTTCCCACTGTATAAACAACAGGTTTCCCCCCATCTGTTAATGGAACAAAAGGGACYGAACGCACTCACTTGAGCCGGTTCTTTTCAGGGAAACTGAGGACTTGGTGTTTCTGTCGACGTGACTGTTTGAGAAACCGGAGAGTCGCTTCTCTTGATTCCCAGACTGCTGCTTGTGGTTTTCCTTTGACTGGGTGGAGTGGTGGAGATGAGACGGGGGGAAAAGTGCGGGGTGCACATGTGGGAGAATGGGAAGAAAAATGTAAAGATATTATTAGGGTTAGAAAGAATCTTGTAATTAGATTAACTGAGAACTGTCGTAACCTTCTTGTTCTATGTTTTTTTTGTCTTCTGCATCAGATCATGCTTGATTTATTTGAGTGTGATGGGGAGTGTCACTCACTAAACCTCTAATCGGATGACATCACAGTTAAGCATCACACATGGGGTGAAGATAAAACTTCAAAAATACACATGTACGYGTTTTTATCCACAAGCATGTGTGTCCCACCTGCAAGTCCTCATTAGGAACYTCGTCATACGTTCTGGAATCCGTAGATGTACTGCTGGAGGAGGTGGCCCACCTAGGATCGGAGAGATGGAGGTGAAAAGAGAAAAGAAATAAGCATCACCGACTGCCTCTGACCTCGTCCTCAGATCCCAGACCTAAAACCCCCACCCCACCCGTTCCACTCACAGGAAGGAATTTCGTGCAGCGTCACGAATGTTCGCTATGGTATCCACGTCCACGTAGTCGTAATGCAGAGACTCRGGGTCTGTAAACGAGCCCGTCTCTGCCAGAAGGACGCCGAGCCACCGTCCAAGTTCCTCAGAGCTGCTCGCCTAACAAAAAGGATGAGACAAACGTTCATACTAAATGAGTTTAACGTGATTTCTTGTATCGTTATTCTTTCAGGAGAATWAGGACGAGCAGTTTTCTCCCCACACAGGCACATTATGCCTTTTTTTTTTAGTTTGGCTTGGTCCCCACCTTAGAAAAACATCTTGCTCACGGGCTGATTATTGTTCTATGAGTTTATTTGAGTTCTTTGGAGCTTTTTAAGTGACMCCATCTGTCTGGTGTTGGGCGAGACGACAACAATGAGCGAAATGGGCCTCAGTCAAAGGTCAACAAGCATTACATTTGTGGAAAAAGGTCTCGAAAAGGCTCTTCTCAGGAAGTCAACTCACATTTGAACTATTTTTATTTGACAGTGTTTTATTGCTCTAATAATGTCAAACCAGGTATGAGTGCAGTTTTSTTTTCTTAAAGGGGCAATATCATGTAAAATTAACTTTTTTTGAGTTTTATATTATGTTATAATGTTATACTCTCATAAATAAAACATGCCCAAAGCCTTGCTTTGACTCATTCATGC
>NW_013952811.1:330900-331777 GCF_001266775.1 Austrofundulus limnaeus
AGCATTTTAATAACAGCTAAAGGTGACATAGATACTTTATTATGGTATAGTATTTAAATGTTTGCCTGAGAAACACATAATAGTGCCCCTTTAAGAATAAAAGAAATAGAAGTTAGCGTACCTCAAGAGCAACCATCTCTGTGCTGTTTTGGAGAATGCGGAAAGCAAAGGGGTGTTTGGGTCCGAGTCCAGGAACCACCTCACAGCCGTGCAGAGGAAGAGAAGCCAGAGAAGCCCTGGGTTCTCCTCTGTCTTGGTAAAAGTGCATAAAGCCGCTGGAGACACGACACCACTGCTCCTGCCACACCTGGTTCACCAGCACCGACAAATAGCCTGCATGGGACACAGGAGAGGGAAGAAAGGGGAAAAAAGCAATGAGTAGAAGAAGGAAAACCTGAYGTATAAACGTGAAGCAGGGTCTTACCTTGTCGAGGGTCTACGCAGGCTGGCTTGGGGGTCTTCTTCTTGGAAAAGCTGATGATACGTGTGATCTTGCGGCCTGCAGCAAAAGCTCCTCGTTTTGTCTTAACTAAAGAAAAAGTACAGGATTAATCTGCTGCTTTTGGCACAGGTTTATCTGTGGCGGGAACTGAAATATACATACATCTACAGTCATGGGAAAAAGAACTACTCTCCTTATTTATTTCATATTTTACTGATGAGCACTAATAATCTTGTCTTTAAGTCTGAATTTATTCTAGGCAAACCTTTAAAACACAAACACACACAAGATTCCAACAAACAAAAAGAAACCTAAAAAGGAGAAGCTGTATGTAAAAAACCTAAGTACACCCAATGATTTATTACCTCAGCCAAGGGCGAGGTAATGTTTTCTGTCTGTCTGTCTGTCTGTCTGTCTGCCGTCTGTCTGTCTGTC
>NW_013952811.1:332157-333315 GCF_001266775.1 Austrofundulus limnaeus
TTTATAAAAGTAATGTTAAAACCACATTTAAAATGAATTATATTTTGCCATAATGTGCACATTTTTACACATTTGGTGCGCATTTAGAGAATGTTTTGTGATCAGGAAGTGCGTGACTGCACCATAAAACCTATTTTTCCCATTTCCTCAAACACACCATATTTCCGAAACAACCAATCAAAACAGTTTCTCTCTACTAGGCTTGTAAACAGAGAGCTGCYGGGCCTCAAAGTTTGGAGACGGGGGGAGCCARGAAGCRCTTTATAAAGAGAGTCAAACCATTAYAAACTCATTCAAGGGGATAAAACAGAYGTTTTMYATGGTGAAATGTGACTGATGAAAACTTAGGAGCTTAATCCGACACCAGTTTGACGATGAATAACGTCGGGTGACGAGTCTGACTTTTTTTTTTCCACATTGGACTCCACCGAGAAGAAATCCCGTGCATACTGCCTGCTTAAATGTTCGCTACGTCAGAACTTATTCAGCAAATGTGTTTCCATCTCTGCTTTTGTGCATTAACTCTTACAGGATGGGGGAAATTGGTTTTGGCAGAGGTTTGCACTCTCTGAGTGCTTCTAGTCACTATGTACGTAAYGCAGTCATTTTCTGTACGACTTTATCGGTCTATTGAATGGCTGTTGAGGCATTTGGCCCACTCTTCTTTACAATACTGCTTCGGTTCATTGAGGCTTGCAGACATTTTGTTTCTGCACAGCTCTGTTAGGGTAATGTTCATTTTAGAGCGAAAAGGTTCTCTAATGGCAACCCTTCCAAAAACACCATACTTATTCAGTCTTTTGTTCTAATTGTTCTAACTCTTTAACCTGCTAACTGAAGCTTGTAGAGTCTGAGATGGAGCAATTACATTTTTGTTTTTATTTTGTCTTTTCCCTGAGCATCACTCTGGCTTTGGAGTGACTTTGCTGGGACGATCACTCCAGGGAAGAGTGGCAGCTGTCCTATTTTTTTTTTCACACTTGTGAAACATCTTCTCACTTTAGAATGATGGACCCCACATTGTTTAGAAATTAACTTTAATCCTTTCCAGAGCAGCAAACAGACAAACCTGCTGCTTTTATAGAGGTGAATGTTTTTTGATGATTAGCTATGCATCCATTTTCTTTAAATGTTTTTCTTTTTTTTTCTTTTTTTTTC
>NW_013952811.1:333452-339373 GCF_001266775.1 Austrofundulus limnaeus
TTAAATTAAATTTAAAAATAAAATAAAATAAAATGAAATTAAATTAATTAAATTAAATTTAAAAATAAAATAAAATAAAATAAAATCCTAAGTCCACCATAGGGCCTTGGTAATGATCAGATGTTCAATATCTGAATGGTACCAGGCTGCTACTTATAGAAATAAAATAAAATAAAATCCTAAGTCCACCATAGGGCCTTGGTAATGATCAGATGTTCAATATCTGAATGGTACCAGGCTGCTACTTATAGAAGCAATAGATAGGCTTATCYATTTTGGCTTTGTTTTGTTAAATGCATTATGACATGGTGGTCTATCATTTTTATAATGTCCTGGTATATAAAACCTAAATGTGAAAGAAAGGGGGATGTTTTTTTCCTTTTCCCCATGACTGGATTTCTGAAACACAAATCCTTTTTCATCTCTATCACCCCCCTCACTTATCAGTGAATTGTGCCACATTTCGATAAAAACATGCAGGTGTAAAGTGAGGCAGATCCGGAGTTGCTGTTTTTAATTGTGCAATTTCCTCACCGTTTTCTCTGCTGCTCTCCCCCGCTGACACACCCACACTGTCTGAGTCTGATGTGTTTCTTTCTGCAGATAACCTCTGTGGAGAAAACAAAAACACAATTAAGGCTACAGACTTTCACCTGGAAAGTCCAAATCCCACCCTGAATCTGTGTAGACTTGTTTCAAAAGAAAGCGAAACCTGTCTACACTTGCGTGTGATGAATAAAAAGTGAATCGATTATATTTAAGGATGGTAGATATTGAAATATTAAGATTCCAACTTTATCTCTTCTGTGTTTCTGTAGCAAAAGCATTCAGAGCTTATGTTTGAAAAATGGTCCATAAGCTTCAGAGGATGTTGAAGTTCTGACTCACAGCCGCTCCTGTCATTGCTGCCTTAACACCTAATTATACAACATATCTCCTCTTCTCTTTGCAAACCAAACACRGGTATCTCTATATGCTGCGTTCAGCCAAAAGAACTGTTTGGGAAAATTGACGGTGACAGCGCAATTGCTACTTCGGCCAGACTTTTCCTCACCTCGGCTGTGAAATTATACCTCGGGAATAAAAATGACAGGGAACGTTTGATGATCCTCTTGTCTACACTTACCTTGTCGAGCTCAATTTTTCTGGGAACAACAGGGGACCTGGCTTCTTCAGACCCTGCGCTGTGACCACTCACCTCTCTAACAACCTGCGGGGACATTTTCACATAAGAGTGAGGTTAATTATTCCTCTGATGATGAGAGTTATTTGTTTGTATTTGGTATAAAAAGACAGTATTTACCTTTAGCCACATGTGAGCCTGCTCTTTGCTCTGCATCGCCAGCACCAATGCATCTCCATTGGGTAAGGTGAACCTAAGCTCGTGGCGCTTCCTCTTACTGTCTTTAGGGACATAGACCACAGTGCACTGGGGCAACAGCCAGTCCACATAAGGAGATGTATCCTTGGAACTCTTATAGCACTACAAAGAAGGATGAAAAAGTTAAGGTGTGAGACAGAACATACAGTTTAAAGATAGTTCAGATCTTTTAGTTTGAGCAGTTGGGTCATCAATCTGAGCAGAATTAAGCTATTTTCCTAAAATTGTTTGGATACAGTTTTTATACAAACCTTTCTGCATAACTGTACTTCGAATTAAAAGCCTAGAATTCGCTGTCTTTCATGTTTGAGTTGTTTTCTACTCATATCATTTTGGTTGAACCTTGATAATGATRTGCAATAATCTCAAGCAAAATTGCAAAATCTGTTAGTGCTTGGTCTGTGTGTTGAGGATGCCTCTCAGCTGCTACCACATCAAACCTTTGCTCAATATCTGTAAATTTGACTAAATTATAGACCTTTCTGTATTACCTAAGGTTGAGATGTAGATGTGCACTGAATGATTACTTTGAAAGTTTGTTAAAATCCATTCAATTGATTCACAGACAGACATACAGTGTCAACATCACCATTAACAAAGAAGCGGTACAACATAGGCTACATTTACAGCGCAGGTTTTAATGTTCAATTCAGATTTTTTTGCATGAACATTCACTTTGTGTTTTAGACGCGACCTCCATCAGACTCCAGTGTGAACTTTGCATGACACKGATGCGGACCGCAGAAGATGACGTGATGTCACATTCAGCTGGCTGTTTACGGAATAAGCTAAACACGGATGCTACTTGTTAGCATGTAGATTCTGAAGTTCAGTCAGAGCCGAATAAATAACTATCTAACATGCTAACATTTTAGTTCAGTGCTTCTATCTGAACCTGCCTCTGACCGGATGCCCCGGTGCAGAATTTTATTTTTGGAATAAAGCGATGTGTTAAAAGTTAAAGGGTGGATGTTACTATCATTTGTTTCTGTGGATTCTCAGTCATCCAGGACATGGAAAATTAAAAGAACAAAACTAAAGCAGCTGGGCTTCTGTTCTGTGGCTGAAGATGTACAAGATATAAACAGATTGACTCGAGGTTAGCATCRTTATTACTGGATCGATCCACTMACCTCGTAGAGGTACTGTATTTATTCATGTATAATACTAGAAATTTAACCCTAAAAATCATCCATAAAGTGGGGAGATAGTATTATACACAAGTTATTGATAGTTAGACTTTTATGCTTTGTAAGCTCAAAAAATGATGATCGTATTATACTCGAAATCGTATTATACATCAATAAATACGATAAATGAAATGTGACACGAGCATTGTCGCTTTGAAAAACGTATGTTTCCAATTCAGTACCACATACTGAAAAGGTCTAGGTTGAAATAAAAGAAAAGAAAAAGATCAGATTTGTCAAGTTCAGACTGTCATTAAAAAACTGATAGGGGTCACATCTGGCAAAAAAAATCTGAATTTGGTCGTATTTGCCTTCAGTGTGATCATAGCCATAGAGGGCTCAGAGTTCAAAGGAGGTTTAAAGCGTACCATCAGTAACTACCAAACTAAACTGTAGTTTATTATATGCAAAAATAACAGAGATATAGCCATTTTGGTGTTTGCTTGGTTTGATTCTGTGTCTGGCATTGGTTTGACTTCAAAGTTGTAGATTACTTTCTGAAAGTTGCATCAAAACCCATCAAGTGGTTCAAGAAATATTTCAATAACCATCAGGAATGACTTCAATAGTAATAAAAACACACAAAAAAGTACCTTGCATGACTAATTAGAACTCAGAGTACAAGTTGGAGAATCTCAATATCTTTAGAAACTGACTGAGTTGTAGCCATTTTGTGTTTGCCAGGTTTGCGTTGTTGTGGCAGCCATCTTTAATTGGGTCTACTCTAAAAGTTAGTCAGTCGTAGATGTACATTWTTTTAGAAGTTTCATTAAAAATGTCAAAGGGATCACAAAATGTTTTGTAAAAACAGCAGAAAAATTAAAACAGAAAAACTTTATCACGTGTGAGTGGATAACGTCTCACCTGTAGTCTGTTCTCCCGTATTACTGTGAACTGTTTGTCCCACTGGCCAAAGCGTTTCTTCCGATGCAGGAAGGCACAGATACGACAGTCTCTGGCCGGAGACATAGAGCTCTCATCTGAGGGCCACTGGTGAGTGAGTCGGACTCCAGGACTCCTCTCCTCTTCATCCTCCTCGTAGGACTCATAGGAGCTGCTCAGTGCATCAGAGTCATTGTCTGACAGCGCAACAATACAGACAATAAAAGGTTTTTATTAGATGCAAAAGAAGCAGCTTTGGAATACTGTAACACAGAGATTCTTAACCTATGGGCCGCRGCCGAGCGCCACCTTGAGGGCCTCAAAAGAACAGCAGTTTTTAACTTTGGGCCGCAAAGGGCCGTGGGACCGCATTGATTTTGAATAATGTGCAATACACTTTCTCACCACTAGTAGCGGTAGTGTGCCAGTCAGATGTTTAACAACTTTTTTTTTAATACGTAGATGAAGAACCTTAGAAAACTGCCGCGAATGGAAACCTGTTTTAAATTAAAAGTAGAAGCAAAAATGAAGGTAACTCTTTAAAAAATGCCAAAGTTTGTCACTAATATGAAGAGCAGCCTCTGGTTCTACCATGCAATATTTTAGAAGTTCATAACACTATCAAATACAGTTGCCGATGAAGCTATATTTTAATTTGCACTTTATCAAATTATTTTTTGTAATTTATTTTTAAGCATTTTGTCAAAAAGCTGTTGTTACTGTTATTGTTTGTCACTAATATGAAAAGCAGCTTCTGGTTCTACCATGCAAAAGTTTAAAAGGGCTTTATTTTCATTTGTACTTTATCAAATTTATTTTTAGGTTTTTTTTTTTGAAAAATTCACATGAAATATTTTTGAATGTATTTATTTTATGATCACAATTTTATTTATTGAATTGTCTATTTTTGTTGTTGTTTGTTTTAAAAAGTGTTGTTTTTTTGTGTTGATAAGCCTGAGTGGTCTGTTGACTGACTGTTGTATTTGTTCAAATAATTGTTGTGGGCAAGTTAATATAAAAAATGTTTGTCTTATCATGTCTTGTGATTATTTGACAGGAGTTTTACTTTTAAACTGTAAGTGTGTTTTATTTAGTTATAATGCAAATACAATACAAACTAAACCAAGATTTAGAATAATTATCATTTTGATCCGTATGGTAATATGTGACTGGACCTCATGTCAGTTTATGTTGAACAAATTGGGCCCCGAGGTCAAAAAGGTTAAGAAACTCTGCTGTAACACACTGTGGCTCACAGGAGTTCTTGCGATGCGAGTTCATGCAGGTGGTCGGGTAGGGGTTTTCTGTCTCCTCATAGCCATCTTCAATAGAGTTGGGAGGGCTGGGCCTGTCTGGAAATAGAAGCAATGCAAATGTTACCCCATGCTCCTTCATGCGCTGAAGCCCGCTTTGTAATTATGTTTGCAACAAATTTCTCTGTGGCCACGATCATTTTAAGTACTGATTCAGAGGTTTACAGAAAACTGACATTAAGGTCAGAGAGTTGAGCTGAGGTGGGGGAGCGTGCTGACCTCGTGCAGTGATTATGTACTCGGGCATCTTGCCAGGACCAAGGGGCACGGCCTCCTCGTAGTACTCCTCAGGAGGAGGCGTTGTGGGCAGCGGGGGAGGGGAGTCTGCGCAGCTCTGCGAAGGAGGGAGATGCATGAACACAAACAAACTTTTAGGTTTTCCCAAGAGGTTTTTTTTCTTTTAAATCCTTGTTCAAAGCCAAAGACTTACAGAATATAAACCTCTGGAGTAAATGATTTCCATAAATTAAACACAAGGGTGGACCCCTGAATGCTCGGTTTTCCGACCAAACGCAGAGCGATGAGCATGTGAACATGGGAAAACCCCACATCCATGGAATACGATCTGTGTGTTTTTTACTGCCCTGTCTCCATAAGTCATTGTAAAGAGGTGTAATAGTCATTTGTCATGTTGGAACTGGAGACTGAGAGCTGAGGGGGAAAAAAAACCCTCATAGCATTCATCGTACACACACATCGTCATTTTACCTCAGAGATTTAAGCTAATAAACCTATAAATTATCAGAGCAGAACATAAATATACTTTTTACTCCACTTGCCTGCTTTAAAGAGACACTTTTTGTGAACTTGTCGTCTTTGAGCTCATCTGTAACATCTTTCAGGCCTTTAAGCTCACAGTCTAGAAAGAGAGCAAAAACCTWCATTCAGATACAAACTTTCCACACATGAAGAAGAGATGAGCACCCAAACCCAAACACACCAAATGACTCGAACAGTGACTCCACGAAACTTGTCCCATTTCTGTACACTGATGAGTTCATGTAGATGAAGTCTGCTCTTGATTCTGGCAATAAAAAAAAAACAAAAAAACAACGAAATTAGTTGTAGCAAATTAAGTACAAAAAATTAACATAAAATAATTCAATTAAATTCAAAAAATGTATTCATTTCATTAAAAAAATAACTATATACAAT
>NW_013952811.1:339383-347076 GCF_001266775.1 Austrofundulus limnaeus
CCTAGGACCTGTCTGCCATGGGTGACCCTACCAGGGGCATAAAGCCCCAGACAGCATAGCTCCTAGGATCATTGGGACACTCAAACCCCTCCACCACGATAAGGTAGCAGCCCAAGGAGAGGGCAAATGAAAAAAACAATGAAACAATGTTAAAAAACAATGAAATTACACAAATCAAAAATCAAAATAAAATGAAAGGTAGCAGAAGAATAAATCTTATATCTGCCCCTTTTATCATCAGAGTATATTGTACAAAAAATTAACATAAAATAATTCAATTAAATTCAAAAAATGTATTCATTTCATTAAAAAAATAACTATATATAACAAAAAACAATGAAATTACACAAATGAAAAATGTAAATAAAATGAAAGGTAGCAGAAGAATAAATCTTATAAAGTCTGCCCCTTTTAACCCCAGAATATATTCAAATAAAACATAATTTACAAAACAATACTAAATAAAAGTAAAAACATCAACTCAAACATTAATTCAAATAGCTTCTCATCTTACTTTTCCATGTACCTTTAACGAACTAACTTTTATCTGTCTCTTAAATATATACATAGATCTGGCATTTTTAAGTTCATCCTCCAGACCATTCCACAATCCTATACCCTGGATTAAATTATACCCTGGATTAAATTATACCCTGGATTAAAGTACATCTTTCTCTCACAAGTACGAATATATGGCTTCACAAACATTTCCATCCCCTTAAGATAATAAAAACTGTCTCTCTTAACAAAATTTACCTGAATGTTGGAAGGTAATATGTTCCTGTGAGCCTTGTACATAAACAGTAAAATATYGTAGTCAACCAAATCACAGAATTTCTAAATTTTCAGTTTGCAAAATAACATATTTGATGGATGGTTGTAATCTTTTCTAGCGATAATTCTTATGTAATTCTTAAACAATTTGCAGAAAAAAAATATAACTTTATGCATAAAGTACTGTCAGTCCTGAAACATTGAAAACATATTAGAAATGACTCTCAGCTATTACTAGAGAAAATCTGAGCTTAATAGCTGTGAAAACGATTGCGCTGAAGCTATTTTTGTTTTGGCTCTGGCAGCCATCTTGAATTGAGTTGTCTCCAAAAGTTAATCGGTTGTAGACATACTATCAATGATAACTTTTTGAGAGTCTAATTAAAACCTGTCTAACTATTTGTGAGATATTCTGCTAACAGACAGACTGTATTGACTCCAACATTTAAAGCCAAAGTTTTAAACAAAGATTTTTGTTGTCTGTTAGTGCTCAAAGTATGTGTTTCTGATGACTCTCGTTTACTACCACACCAAATTCTAGTAAAATATCTGTGCAACTGACTGAGTTAAAGCCATTTTTGCATTTTGCTGAGGGTGATCAGCTGTGGCAGCCATCTTAAATTGAGGTGACTCCAAAACGTATTCAGTTGTTGGTGTGCATTTTATGGTTAATTTCTGAGCATTTCAGTAAAATACATTTTACAGTTCATGAGATATTTTGCTAACAGACAAATGAGCACACATAAATGTATGATTACCTACTGATCAAGGTAACAGGCTCAATGGTTATGTAAAACAAAAATTTAAAGGGATTCCCGATTAGTTGTAACATTAGACTTTATTTGATAAACATATACTTTAAAATAAAGACTGTAAAATACTGTAGGCTGTTTAGTTTTTTTTTACATTTTTAAAATATATTTTAACACGGGCGGAGCCATTTTATTTACATGCAAAGCATTCTGGGTAAATGATGACATGTGTAGGTCATCGGTGCGAAGCTGCTAGYGAGCTATATCCACCCTGAAGGTTAATCTTGGACAATATCTGATGATCGACTCTTTTAAATGAAACCAGAGAGCGTTGACAGAGAGGAGAAGGTAGAAATGACTCAGCCTGTAACTGAAAATATAGATGGAGGACAACAGAGCTGCTTCATGGAAGAAGAACCTCAGCTTAGCCTGTTAGCCTTTGTGCTAGCACTGATGCTATATTGCCATATACGTATGCATTATCTCGGTGCTAGCGCAACAAACAAGCTAAACTGAGGTCCTCCATCCATATTTTCAGTTCCAGGCTGAGTCATTTCTACCTTCTCCTCTCTGTCAACGCTCTCTGGTTTCATTTAAAAGAGTCGATCATCAGATATTGTCCAAGATTAACCTTCAGGGTGGATATAGCTCGCTAGCAGCCTCGCACTGATGACCTACTCACGTCATCATTTACCCAGAATGCTTTGCATGTAAATAAAATGGCTCCGTCCGTGTACTATACATATTTTTAAACTTTTAGTTTAAAAATTATAAAAGCTAAACATCCTACAGTATTTTTACAGTCTTTATTTTACAGTTAAATATATATGTTTATTAAAYAAAGTCTAATGTTACAACTAATCGTGGATCCCTTAAAAAATACAATATAACATGCAAATAGCGTTGGGGTGGCCACTGGGGAGGCAAAGATTATTCTGTGGCGGCCATGGACACCCCTGGCTCCACCTCTGCTGAGYCAGTTTAAATTCAAATTAATTTTCAGTAGTTAAATAGTAAAAACAAAAACACAACTCCACATACCCAGAGTTTTGAATGTAGTCTGCAATTTTAGCAATAAAATTCTGATTTCAAAACCATGCAGGTCTTTGACTTTCCCACAAAACACAGATTTATCACGTTCTCCGTTTAAAACTCTGAGAAGTGTTTAAACATCTGACCGATTCTTCAGCTCAGTTCTGACCTGAYGATGGCTGGATCTGCTGCAGGAGGTTCCTCACAGAGGTCTTCTTCTCCTGGGCGGTGGAGCTGAGGTTCTCCTGATCCAGCATCTTCAGCAGCACACCCAGCTCACTCACCAGCACCTCCATGGCTGCACAGAGGGGGGGGGGAACGACGACAAAAGGTCATGATGGGCTTTAGTTTTATAAACAGAAAGGTCAAAAGTCAGACATACAAGTCTAAACAAAGCTCCAATATACGTCCGAGAGCTCTTAAGCGCTTTGCTCCTCTTTCATTTTGTCCTCTTACACCACGGACTGCCAATAACCATCTCATTACAAAGTCCCTCCACCCCCCAGTCAAACCAGACTAAACAAGAAAAGGAAGCTTTAGCAGCTGGAAAACAACATGCTAACTGCTAATTAACTCAAGATGATTTTTTTTTACATCAGGAGTTGAAACATTTAGCTTTCAAATGCTAAAAATTATGACAAGAAGGGAAAAAGTTACAGTTATTTTAGTCAAATCTTGTAAAAGATATGGCAGTCTCGCAAAGATTTGTTGTTTGTGTGGTCAAAGTGTGTGTTGTGATACAGTCTCAGCTACTGCCACTCTAAATTTTAGTTTAATATCTATGACGTTGACTGAGTTACAGGTATTTTCATGTGATGGAGACAATCTTGAATTGAATCGAGTCCAAAAGTTGATCAGTAGTAGATGTATGTGTTCAGTGATGATTTTCTGAGTTATTAAAATATGCCCAGGGGTTCATGAAATGTTTTGCTAACATGGGAGGATGCATTGACTACAATAGTTAATAGCAAAGTTTTGTGAATGGATCTCACATCAGTGAATTTTCAGAATAAAAGTCGTAACCACACCAAGTCCTATATCTGTAAAATTGAATGAGTTGTTTTTTTATGTTTGCTAAGCTGTGGCTGCCATTTTAGTACCGGATTGACTCCCAAAGTTAACCAATTGTAGATGAATTTCTAATTAATACTTTCTGTGATGTTAAACAAACATCATCAAGGGGTTCAATTAGATAATTTGCTAATGAGACAGACTAACAAACACACATAGACACACAGAGTCTAAAAATTCATTGCTCTTTCATCTTTGCTAATTAAAAAAATGGCATGGGAAAAATACCTGAAGGATCACTATAACAAAGCCCAGAGCAAATTGGCAAATTGAATATTTCTTCCTGAGAACCTGATCTCTAACAGTTGGAGGGTTTAAAGTTCATGGATACACAAAATATCTGGCTCCAGTTGGATTTCATGGAACACCATCAGTTCTATAATTCTGGAGACTGAGCTGATAAGAAGATCTGATTCACATCATGTGTTGACCTGAGAGATGGAACTAGTCCACTTGCAACTTTTTAAGAGAAAAACATAAACAAACCACTCGTTTGCCCCCCGTGGCTGCATTTGTTTGGGAAAGCATTGTGCTGGATGTGGTGGTCCAGATTCTTTCTTTAAGTCATGTTCAACTACCAAGAGCCACCAGGTGAAAACTTTTCCTTTGTGCAAAATCGCTGCCTTCCCACGTGCATACTTCTGCCTCTTTAATCCAACACAATCCTTTATAAGACTTTGCTCACACCACCCTCCCTAACCTTTCACTCCTAACATCTCTTCCTCTAACTCACTCCTCAAATCACTCCGTTTTTCACAGACCGGGAGAATTAGAGCTGCTGAACCGTGCATCTTGCTAGGGTCAAACATGGGACAGCCGCTGAGCCAGAACACTATTTTTTGTTCACCGAGCGGTCATTTGGCTACAAGAACTGTTACACAGAACACACACACACACACACACACACACACACACACACGCTCATACTGTGTATTTAGTAAGGAGTGTCAACAGCTTTGGGCCATGACTTTACGAAAGGCATTCCAGAGACCAATACGTTTCCTTGTCTGCAGGTTTTAAAAACAAATATGTTCGGGCAGAAATTTAGGACTAGTTAAGCAAAAATGATCTTGCAGGACGCGTCAAACTTAAGCCTCAAAGATGTATTAATGTCTTAGAATAAGCCTATGCTGCTTTAAAGTCAGCACTGACCGTAAAAACTACATCTCCCATAATGCATGTTGGTTATTTTACCAGCAAAATGACAGCATCCCACCACTAAGTGGAGGTGCACAGGGTTCCAAAGTAGGCAGCAGCTGAGAAAATTTGCCATGTAAAATCTCCTTTTCACTCCCTTTTTCCACAGTTGCTCCCACTGCGGCGCAGTTGTACTAGGAAGTGGGAATTTCCCACTTACACATCTTAAATTTAAAGTGGAACAACTCCTAAAATGGGAATTTTTTTTTATCAGAAAGTGGGATAGTTCAGAATTCAAGATGGCAGCTACTCACTAGAGCTCGGTGAGTAGAACTCTCTTACCTTTACCTTTAGTAGTCGTTCTGAATTCATGTCACATGTACTTAGTCGTACACATAGTACTATTCAGTGTTTAAAAGAAGACAGGTTAAAACGCTGTTCCTTTGCAGAAAATACCACATAGAGCTCAGTTGTTTGTTAGCGGTGCTCAGCCCTGAGACAAGCAATGCTACATTTTGTGTTTAATTCAAATTCAATTCAAAAATACTTTATTCATCCCAGAGGGAAATTAGGTTTAGTTGAAGCGCAACGTTCAAATTTATTACAACTGGCCCTTTGAGGGCTGCCATAATTCTCAGTGGTTCTTGGTGAAAATGAGTCTGACTCCCATGTTGTCAGCAATCATCACTAATAAGTATGCAGTCTCAGTCCGCACCACTCAGGATTATTTTATTCATTCATTTTTTGCTAATTATAATTATTTTCCAGAAATAATCACACACTTTAAATTTGTTGACAAAGTAAATGTTTATATAATAGTATTTCTACAAACCGTCAACACTTTTGGGAATGGAGACGTTTTAAGATTGCAGCCACACAACTTGGTCTTATTCAAAAAATCTGCAGCAGGTAAGATACTAATTAATCATAGCCTAGTGCTGGGCAGTATACCATTTTGTACCGAATACCGGTTTTTATTTTTGTTATATGAATTTTTTGAATACTGGACATTCCGGTTGAAATAGCGGAACGTTTCGTCGCGGCCGCCAGTGAACTGTTGTTTCCCGGGGGACATTTTTCCTTGCTGCACCGCTATGAGCGTTAGCATGCTAATGTTTGGAACAGCTAGTTGCAGCCGTGGGTGGCGATTCTGCTGCTTATACTGACTGATGTTTAAAAAAACATCCCGTTTTCACCATCGCTGAATGTAGTAAACACCTCTTCAGTGACGTGCACAGTTATGCTGCGGGGTGGGGGGGGTGGGGGGGGTGCGGACATGAAAGCACCCGCTGAGCAGCAGGAGGAGAGGAGAGCGGAAAAAGTTCAAAACATATTTCTAGCAGCAGAACAGGTTAAAAGATGGCTGTCTTATGATGTTTATAGTTTTTTTTTATCATCCTACAGGCTCTGACATGTTAGATAAATTTGAAAATCAGGTTTTGAAAAAATCCGTAAGACTTGAAAAGATCCGTGAGATTGCTCTATACGCCCGTATACCTGCAAAATGACGTAAAATCCTTATAAGTTACGGACAATCCGTACAAGTTGGCATGTATGAGCAGGGTTTGTACATTTTATTATCAGCTGAGCTGTGATGAAAAGAAAAATACCGTCAAATACCGTGAAACCGGTGAAAATKTTGAAAATACTGTGATATAAAATTTTGATCATATCGCCCAGCCCTATCATAGACTTTAACTCAAAACTCTTCTTAAAATCAACGACGGTTGCTTCATGTGGGCTTTCCTAGGCTTCAAATGGCTTGCCATGACAACAGTCAAACAACAACATCTACAGCCAGTTTGTGTCTATTTAAAAACACAGTTTTATTTCCTACCATTGTTAATGATAGCACGCCAACACTCCAAGAAACCGGTATCAGGAATTAATTCATGCAGGAACTTGGAATGTCTCCTCATTAGGATTCCATTCACCCAGAGGAAATAAGGGAAATGAAGTTCATGGGGGGGAGGAGGAAGTGCACAAGAGTGGGCCGCCTTGGCCTGGTAAAGTGTTGTCTCTCTGCCAGCTGCTCCAGCTGTTTAGATTCTGACTTGAGCGTAGCACTGGACTTCCCCTACCCAAGTGAAAGACAAAACCTTTTCCACAGCATGACTCATKCACTGCAGAGAGAAATTGAAATTTACACCAGTCAGCACTAAATCAAACACATCGCAAGAATCAAAGCAGCACTCTCAAGGAGTTGGCATGAAACTCAACGCCCAGCTTGTAAAGTTCTTTCACCATTTCATTTGGACCTGCGCTTTAAAGAGCTGATTATTCAACTAGAGGATTATAGCACCATTATACCTGGGCCAGAGTGAGCAAAGAGGAACTACTTCTATGTATTTAGCACGTGGGGTGGATAAAACCATCTTTAATCACAACCTTCCTAACATTAATTAGGTTCCCACACGTTTAAAATGATTCTGATTTGAAATGTTCTATTTGGATGTTTTGTCTAAAAGAAGGAAAGAATAATTTGTGAGGTCAGCATTAAAAAGTAACTCCACATACTGCAAAATAAAGTACGGTAGGTCATATTAAATAAGATGAGATTTAAAATCTCGATTGCCTAAGACCTTCTTTTATAAAAAGCCCTAAAATATTTAACAATGTTTTAAGGAAAGTAAATTSCCCACAACGTTTTTATGCCAGAATCTTAAACTGTGTCCTTTAGTTGATAAATGACAAAGTCCTTTTGGTTGATTCCAGACAATGACAATGTGCAATCCCAAATTTGGGCTGCCACGATTAATCGATTAATCGACGACTAATCGATTATTAAAATAATCGATGACTAATTTAATAATCGATTAATCGATTTCTTTCTTATTTTTGTTCTTTACTTTTTTTTCTCTCTGAACTGCTTTGACACCTTCCGCTGCCACATCTACCTTTCTGTCCTTGACACACATGCACAGTAG
>NW_013952811.1:349261-350896 GCF_001266775.1 Austrofundulus limnaeus
GTGTGTGTGTGTGTGTGTGTGTGTGTGTGTGTGTGTGTGTGTGTGTGTGTGTGTACTGTTGTAAAGCAGAGTAGTTTGTTTAACACGGCAGACTCAGGTCTTTATAACGAGCTTCCATTGGAGTCCTTTTGTTGTGACTCTGTTGGGGATGAAGCAAAGGGTGGGGGTTAGTAATGTTAGGGAGATGAGCACCTGTGCTAACATGTCCAACAAACTCTCATCTCAGGAATAATGTGACCTCAAATGGGCACACGTAGGTGTTTTTTCCTCCTCAACTCCCTTCTTACACCAAAATACTTCCTTCCCCTCAATGCTGAGTTTACAGCCTCTGCACTGAGCACACACACACACACACACACACACACACACACACCCACACACACAAAACAACTTCACAGTGTGTCAAAAGTCACAAATTTCACTGATCTGGGATCTGATCTGTTTCACAACATCCTCGCCTGCATCCAATCCAAAAATGACACAGTTCAACCCACAAAGTCTTTGGTGGATTCAAATCCCAAATGTTTCACCACAATGAGGTTTGCTGCCAAAATGATTGCATTCTCAACAAATCAACAACATTCCCCTTTCTTGGCATTTCAGTGAGCTCCAACGATTCTGTAGGCATGGAGTAAACATCATCACCTGATTTGCTGAGTAAGACAAAGTAGGACAACTTTACAAACCATGCTCTACCAGGTCTTTACTTCCCTCAAACAATCCTGACATATGTTACCAATAGATACCTGCCCTGAAAGGACAGCATTTACTAAACTTACCCTCGACAGCAACGGAAGAGWGTCCCACCATCCTGCAAGGTTAGAAAGCAGCTGCTTCATACAGAAAAGTAGATGTTGCAGGGAATATTCCACACAGCTCAAACCTTTGTGGTGGTGGTTTGCTGAATTCACACTCCCCTTTACCTCTCCCTTCCTCCATCTGATCTCTTATCTCCCTCCACCTCCCTCTGTCTCCCCTCCTCTTTTTCCTTTTGGGGGGTAGGGAGACTGTGGTGTGTGTGTGTGTGTGTCAGAGGGAGTGTAGAGTGCTAGATCTCCCTCCACTGTAATCCTGGGGATTGTAGAGCACCTGGGAGAGTCCCACTGTGTAAACACACATGCCAACTTGTGGCTAACCTACATTCTTTAATGTTCACGGTCTTTCCTTGGAAATGATTAACCTTTAACTGTGGCTACACAATGTTGAGCATCCAAGAGAGACCAATAACACCAACAATATATAACAGCACAACATTAACACTAGCACATATACAGGTAGGTCCACAGTTCCTTGAAAAAAAATGCATATTGCCCTTAAAAACATTGTGAAACAATGTTTGGATATCTTACGTGCTCAGAAAATATGTTAAATAAGACTATTAGCTACCACCACATCAAATTTTAGTTCAGTAGCTGGAAACTTGGAGACATTTTTGTCTTGGATTTGATCGAAGAGTTGTGGCGTCCATATTGGCTTTAGTTGACCTTAAAAGGTAATGAGTAGATGCATAGCCAATGATTACTTTCTGAAAGTTTCACTATTAGTGGTTCCTGAAATATTTTGCTAAGTGACTAACAAGGTTAACTCCATAGTTAAGTTCAAAGATTCTAGAAAAATCGGTATAATGTTTTTTTT
>NW_013952811.1:351601-367098 GCF_001266775.1 Austrofundulus limnaeus
AAAAAAAGATCCCCATCCAAACCACTACAATATTGGAATGCACATAGTAGCATGAAATTTATTAGGAATGAAGACTTCTGAGTTCTGGTGCAGTTGCGCATGCGGGGGTCATTATGTTACCGCTATGCGGTATCTAGTTTTATTTGTGATTTGTATTTCTTAGAATGAGAATTTAGAAATATATTTTTTAAAGAAATTAATAAACTTTATAAATAATTAAAAATAAATAAAAAATGTGTAGTGCTTAGTGTAGGTGTTGTTGTGGACAATGCTAAACTACTACCAGACCAAATTTTAGCTCATCTTTAAAACTGGCTGAATCAAAGCAATTGTTTTCTATTTTTTTAAGGTGAGTTGGTTGTCGCAGCTATTGAATTGATTTGACTCCAGAAGTAAATCAGCTTTAGATGTACATCTATTAATTACTGTCTGAAAGCTTTATTCAGTAGTTCCTATAATTTGCAAAATAGGAAAAAMAATAAACAAAACCTCAATCTGGCCAAGTTTTAAACAGTTCTTGCCTGATCATTTAGCTCTTTGAGTATAAGTTGGAGATCAGTTTTACCTCTTACTCCACCAAAGTTTAGCTAAATACTGATAAAGATTTAAGTTAGACAATTTTTTGTTTATTAAGTTTGCTTTGCTGAGGCAATCTGATTCAATGGGAATGTAGATCGGTTGTAGATCGATATACATGACTATACTATATCAAATGTCACTGCTCTCAGTGAAACTGAACTCTTGTCTGATAGCTCTACTAGTTTATTATTTCAAAGTAGAAGATAACAGAGATCAGAAAACACTGCGGATTACAGATGAAGGCAAGTTGAGACCTTTAACTGTTACACGTGGATAGCTTGTTGCCTTCAGGCAGATTCAAGTGTCCTGACATGATGCAACATGCTGCCCTTCATCAAACAGGCACTAAAACTGTACACAAATGTTACCTTCTGTACCCTTCAAACTCGCAGCCTAATACATCACTTTCAGCAAGATCAGACGTTACACTTCGTTAGGTGACTGGGGTACATCTAAATCATAACAACAGAAGATCACCTGTAAGTTTCAAATTTAGTCATTTATGACCCATTTGTTTTTATTTGTGACACAGGGGTGCAGTTGGAGTTGTCACCTCACAGCAAGAAGATCACGATTGCCTCTCGTTTTTCCAAGATAAGACAAAATGTGACCAAAACATTGAGCCAGCTTTTTTTTTTATTTTGCTTTGATATCAAGTTGCATGAAGAATAAAAGGTCCATGAAGGCCAATAAAAAATAAATTTAATGAATGAAGAAATTCTACAACTAAAGCCATAGCTACTTGCCAAAATAACATRCTTTGGTCTGGACAACAATGCAGCAATTACACAGTTTGAGTGAAACTGGACTGCCTCCSAAAAATCAAAACGATACAAAAGCCAGAACTTTCCTGAGGCATATAGTGTTTCTTAACTTTTTCGGAATCTGACCCAAGTGTGACGAATGCACCAGGCACACCCTACTTGACTTGGTTATGGCCTGACAGACCTCTCCTAAGTTTGACTAAGCATGAACTCTGACCTTCCAAGAGAGGCTTTGTGACCCCGTGCAGATCTATGGGATTGTTTGAGGACTACTGCTGTAAATTGCACATCACTTTACCTCACAATGCAAAAAGAGGTGAGCAGGTTTTGTTTGATTTTATAGAAATTAAATTCAGCAACAGTAGGCCACATTACAGAACAAAACCAGAACCACAAGTTCTGGTTAACAAAACTGTTGTGAGAACTTCAAAAGTCTGTACCATCTGTGACTCAACAAAACATCAGTATCTTGTGAAAACTGTTGGATTTTCCTCGTAACATCCCCCTTCTTCGTTGTGTTTGGAAATGTTGCATACTTGACCACTTTTCAACCTGATCTAACATGAAAGACTCAGCAGGTTGAAGATCCTGAGGTGGTTGGAAACACTGAGTAGGAGTTTCTTTGTCAGCTCTACAATGTGACCCATGTGTGTGTAATAGCAACACACTGTATTATATCATGCTAAGCGAGTCACAAAATATTTGTCATTGTAAGAAAAGCGCAGCTTGAAAACTATGAGTGGTTTAGCCACTTAGTGGGAGAAATACTGATTTCATTCCCTGCTGATGTTTTAAATATGACTAATTAGAAAAATATCAGTTTCTGATTTTTATGGTAATTTCATTTTAATGGAGAGAGACAGAATTATTACAATCCAAAAATAAATGATTATACAAAAGTTATAAATTAATTTTCACGTCACTGAGTGGAACACAAAAGTGTCCGATTCCTAAGCAAAATGTGACTTTGTTCTTTGTGTGTAAAACATTTAAACCTTAAACCTTAAAGTTGATCACTACGTTTGAATGCTAAATCCTCTTTGGAGAAACTTTCTAAGTCCTTTATCTTTGTTCACAGGGCAAGTTGAAACTTCATGGTAAATGATAAATGGACTGAACTTATATAGTGCTTTATCAAGTCCCGTCAGACTCCAAAGCACTTTACACTAACAGATATTCACCCATTCATACACACATTCACACACTTGATGATGGTAAGATACATTGTAGCCACAGCTGCCCTTGGGTGCACGAAGCTGCCATGCATGCACCACCAGATCCTGTGACCACTATCAGTAGGCAAGGTGGGTGAAGTGACTTGCCCAAGGACACGGCTGAGACAGCTGGAACGGGCAATTGAAATGACAACCCACCGGTTAGATACCTACCCTAACCACTCTGCCACAGCCACTGCTGTGCAGAGGTCATTAACATGCTTCTTATTTATAATAAATATGTATTGCCTAAGTGGTTTGTTTGGATCCTTTACAACCCATCTTCAGAGTACTGGTTAAGGGTGGACGGTTCTCATTCAAGGTTTTATGGTGCATTAGACCTCTCAAAGCAGTGATGTTGTCTTGTACCTTTAGCAGGAAAACAGACATAAAGCATAATGTTTCCATCTCTGTGCGTGACTGTGGAGATGGTGTTTTTTTTAAGCCATACTTAGAATTTCTCTTATTTCCAACACAGCARGTCAAGCTGATGCCAACTGAACTGCATTATGGCCTCATCTGATGACATAACTTTCTGCCTTCTCTGAATTTTTTAGATGTTCACTAGGGAACTCAAGATGGGCCTTCTTAATGAGRGGTCACTGCAGTCCATCACATGTAGTATGCAGTATTAATCCCTCCTTCATCATCAACCTCACCATTGAGATAAAATCTGGCATAAAGYTCTATTAAGGCTGAATAATACTCATTTTAAATTTTGTTCATTTTCAAATTATTACAGAGTTTCCACCTTCTTAGCTACTGGYTCATGATCTTTTCAAACATGTTAAGATTACCATTGCTACAAAATATGTGTATCTTGCATTCAATATGTTCAATGGCTGTTATTTTAAACTGCTATCATGTTTGAAATAAATTTGTTTGATTGATTGTTTGATTGATTGATTGATTGATTGATTGATTGATTGATTGATTGATTTTAAAGCTAATTCCAGCAGTGTGCAGATTAATTACCATGTCCCTGATGTTCTAATGGTTGCTCTGAGATAGATGAGAGGTTGAAAAAAATATGGATGGGTGATTTATACCAGGTTGTTATGTGAATATATTGGTGGTGTCCTGATACCAGCATTTTTACAAGTWCTCGTACAAAATGCCCCAATACTCAGAMCTGATACCAATACTAGTAAAAATAGTTGGATGCTGGTATCGATATTCCGYAGAATGTGTTATAGTTTACATTTTAGGTGAAAAGTTTGCCAATTCCATGTTTAAGAAATTTGTATAAGTTGAAAGAAAACCTTATTTGTTCTTTTCATTTATTTTAAAATTTTGTATCATGCCATACACTTGACTTGATACAGTCAGGGGGGCTGCAGATCTATACAGAAGTAGAATCACATTATGCTAAATAAAATACATGTGTTTTTATGGTCATTGTATACTCGATAACGATACTCTGTATCAGTGAGTACCTGAACTGAAGTACTCTTTTGGTTTGAGAAAAACTGATACTGGGATATGTCAWGTGTAAAGGTAAGTCACCTTTGAAACAGATGAATTAACTAGTTGATTGATATAWGTTAATTCTAAAYWGTGTGTTAATGTTAAATTCTGATCTATAGATGGTAAAGTAAATCGTAACTGGTTTAAGAATTTGTATGAAGTCTTCGGAACAGGACTGGATAAGCTATTGCTTCTTATGAGTTATGTTTACGTTATATTGCTGGAAATTTTGTGTTGTAACTAATGCTTTATTATTTTATTTGTTGTTGTGTTTTGCTGCTGTATTTGTTACATGTATGTATATGTATGTTTTATTTTNACAAGCAGCTGAAGATAAAACTATGAAAGTGAAAATAAAATTGGTTTAAAAATTTGGCAAGTCAGAGATATCAAAATAATATTTGTGTTAAATAAGAGGCATAACGTGTTCTTTTTGTTTTTGATATTGTKTAATTATCACYACTTTTACAGGGTTCTGTATGTTGTATTCATGATTAAAAGCAGCAAARYAAACAATTTCAAAGGTAACAGATCTTTGWAATACTWRGTTTATTTATATCATAATCTTAATTGCTGGATGTTCGGCCCCTCAGCTGTTGTTGTAACTGTGGCCCCCGGAGCAGTTTGGTTGAATAGCACTGTTATACATATTTATGTCCTTTAAAGCAGGGGTTTTCAAACATTTTGGGTCTGGGGACCCCTTACAAGGGTGAAAAATTCCCAAGGACCTTCTTCTAAAGCCCATGCTGTTTTAAAAATAATTTACTGCCATTTTAACTCCTAAATGATGATAGAGTAAATTGTAACTGGTTTAAGAATTTGTATGAAGTCTTAGGAACAGGACTGGAATAAGCTATTACTTCTTCCTGTTCCCTTTTCGAACATGAGTTATGTTTTACATTATATTTTGCTGGAAATTTTATGTTTTAATTAATGCTTTATTATTTGATTTGTTGTTATGTTTTCTCCTGTATTTGTTACTTGTATGTATATGTATGTTTTATTTTACTATTTTATTATTATTATTGTTTTTTTAATTGTTAGAAATAAAAAACTAATAAAAAATACAATAAAATAATAAAAAAATATATAGTGATTGGTTGAAACCCATGCATCACAAAGGCCATCTTTGGGACATAAAAGTCTGGCTGTAGGGGATCTAGTACTTATGTATTTCCCTCAAGGACTCGCAAAGCAGTTTGTAACTTTTATATAATKCGTTTTTCTAGGTTATTAGCGAAGTACAACTCGTTCAAAACCACAGAGTTAACCTCACACTTTTACGTTAGTGAGGTGCATTTACCCCACATGCACACAAAGCTGAGGTAAACCAGATACACTTGCTCTTTTTAATTGCATCAAGATGTRTGCCAGCATCTTGCCTTCAGAGTCTCTGCCCCATCATGATGAAATGCCCTCCCACTCCAGTCTTTTGGATTCCAAGCATTTCCTAAGGGTGACGGGTCTCTGCACCTCTCTCTGCATTAAACATGCCTGGGCATTCACGGGACTGCTAATCTCCCAAACCCACAACAAGTAAACATAGACGGCGCTGGTTCATTGACAAGATAATACATATCCACCAAATGCCGACAACTGTGAGCCAACAGCCTCTTTGTTCTGCCAATGTGCGTCATCGGTCGAGGAGAAGCTGATGTACAGATACGCATTTGCATTTGTCATCCATTATTTGAGACATTTTAAACCCAATCTATCTTTTTTTTTCAGCAGTTGACTGTAACAGTTGCTCAAGAAGCGGATCCCTTGCTCCTCCTCCTTGAAAAACAAAAAAGTAAAAATTTTCAGGAAAACATGACGTAGAATATTTTAAGACTTGCATTTGACTCAGATCGCCATCAAGAACAATAGCTCACAGAAAAACCCTCCTCACCTGTTTGTAGTAAGAAATGCTGCTATATGAAAGATGTAATCACAGAATCATATTTTGTTGGCTTTCATATGAATTTTGATCAAATTTTGTTATTTCAAATTTTCTTGAGATATTGTGATACAGTTTTAAAATGATATCACCCACTCAGAGTTCAAACGTACTAATCAGAAACCCTTACTGTTTATTGCTTCTATCTGACATTGCGTGGTCAAATAGCCTGAAGGATCTAAAAAATGTAAACCTTCCTTTCACTGTGAAACATTTGAGTGTGTTTTCAACCAATATTTTTCAAACTATGAACTTATTGGTACTCAGGTACCAATAAGTGAGACTTCTGTTCTTAGCATGACCAAGTAACCCTTTCAAAAACATGGATAATGCAAGCTTTGATATGCCTTTGTTAAATAGTATTGCTGTATTTGCGTATTTAACACAGGAAGGTCAAAAGAGTTGATTTTCTGAAACAAGGGCCAGGAAAGTAGGGGAGAATATAACATAAACAAAACCTTGGCAACATCTAGACAACTTATAATACATGTACTGTGTTTAAAAATATACAAAATAGATTCAAAGTTCAAGCTTTAAAAAAAAACTCAGACAATAAGTCTAATTTTGATCTACCTTCATCAAAAATTGTTTTGCTCCTCTACATCAGTTCAGTGGCCAAACATATGAGGTTGCCCCGTGTGCCCCACATACAGCTGAACTTCCTCTCTTGGCAAATGACATCACCTATCACCCTCAAGCCTTCTGTTTCCTCTTCCTGTCAGCTGACCCACTGCCAGTTTTTCTTTAAGGTCTCCGGTGACCTCGACCTCATTGAACTGTCTAGATCCCCCACCAGATAGCATTGAATGTGTTTGCCTGTATAGTTGTGCTTCAAAGAAAAGACAATACAAAGGCGCTCAGGTTGTATTTAGCAAATGCAGGTTRCCCATTTAAGGGTGAGAATTCCTTTGTCAGAGTTTGAGTTTGTATTGTTCAATGCCTTGGACAAACATAAGGAAATGTAGTCTACAAATCTGAAGCAGTATGTTAGGTGGACATGTGGAAAAGCTTATTTAGTCTGGAGGAGTTGGAAAGGTATAAAAGTTATGAGAAAAGGAAACAAAGGACTTGATCTCCCTGCTGGTTTTATGGCACTCAGGAAGATGCTTCAGGTTATTGTAAAATACAGAAGAAATCCCACACTGTGAAACACACAAGTGTACAAACACAATAAATGAGGCCTGCTGATCGAAGACATCCAAGGTTACAGTTTCTCTTAAAGGGGTAGCTCAGATTTGTATTCAGTGAGTTCTGCATAGAGGGCATGAACAATTATCTAGCTTGTTGTAAATAGCTTTGAATGTCARTAGCAAATAATGTGGGACATTTGCATAACAAAATGGCTTTTTAAGGAAATATAGTAATATTGTTACTAAACGCTCCTATTTGCACTACTGAAAGTGTTGCAGCTACAGTAAAGACAGGCGTGGAACAATTTCTGGTTTGAAGGAATTCTAGTGTTAAAACACTCTGAATGTCAAAAATCACAATTTTTTAGTAAGAAGCTAGAAACATTGCATTTTGGTTCTCCTCTGGTCGTATGTAGTGCACAACAATGCTGCATCTCTCCTACCTGTTGCCACTGAGTTCTGTATAGTAGTTGAAAGTAAATGTCCTCAAACCTGTATCTTTGTTATAATAATATAATTTTGGTTTGTCTTTCAGCCATGGCTTTTTCAGTAGCAGAACCAATCTATCTTATTAAGGTAACAYAGTGTTAGCATTGTGTTACCTTGTTAACACAAGTGTTAGCATGTTTATCTGCAGAATAGGCAGCCTTCTTCAAGCTCAATAATAAACTTTACATGAAATCAATCACATACTAAATATAAGTAAAATATCCAAGATGGCCTCCAAAGCAAAAAATAAATAATATCACAATGTAGCCATTTTTAGACATATTAGGCAAAAATTTGGTCTGGTGGCACCTGGCAGTAAAGCCAAATCTAAAATTTCAAATGTACAGCATGGCATGCCCATTCAGTCAACTATTCCAGTTATTCAAAACCCACTTTCAAAGAATTTAAACTATTCTTTTAAGGTTGCTAAATGTTTGCTTTTACCAGGAGCCAGCTGCTCGACACAGACTTACAAAGTAACAAATCAGCAGATTAGYGCCAATTGAAAAATGCCATTGTGCAATTCTGGAATGGTCAAGCAGGAAAAAGCCYACATTCCACAGCACACTTGTTACCATTATCTTGTTTAAATCTCTCAGAAGTTAGCTGCACTTTTGATCAAAGCATTTACTAAATTGTTTAAACCAGGTGTTTCGGCATCCTGCAGTCAGTAAATGTGGCGAATATTTGTTGTAAACACCGACTCTAACTTCTTCTAATTAGGCCATACTAATAAGTTTTCCAAGAATCATTTTATTTAAAGTATTTAGTTTTCATGGGTGACTGGAGCATTTTTAGGGTGACGGTGTGAAAGGATTTCAGGCATGTGCATCTATCTGATTATTACCCATCTTTYGAAGGCCATCTGGTAAAATTAATAGTGTTTGATTTTAGGATGCAGTTGCACATACACTCTCTCTGCCTCCACSCTACACACATATGCTGCTTGGTCTCATTGTGGCTGTGTGATCCAGGAAGCAGAAGTGATTGCTATGGTTTATCTAAAAAAGTCAAGGGCCTCTGTTACAGGTCATGTTAGTAAAGCGCTGCTGCTCTTTTTCCTGTCTCACATCTAGTATGTTTGTTCAGAAGGTTTTACTGTATTTTGAAGGTCTGGAATAAAATTTAAATAAAAACGATGAAAAGGCATCAGATAAAACAACACACACCTGACATAACCAGGGCACTTAAAATAGGATGCAGGACGATAAAAACTCATGTTTTCTACAACAAAAGAGTCTTTGCCACCTGTAAAACTCCATCTTCTTTCGCTTATCCGTAGTCGGGTCGCAGAGGCAACAGGTCCAGGAGAGAAACCCAGACTTCCCTCCCCCGAGCGACACTGTCCAGCTCATCCTGGGGGACCCCAAGGTGTTCCCAGGCCAGAGAGGATACATAATCCCTCCAGCGAGTCCTGGGTCTTCCCCAGGACCTCATACCAGTGGGACGTGCCCGGAACACCTCTAAAGAGAGGCATCCTAATCAGATGCCTGAAACACCTAAAACGAATCCTTTCGATGTGGAGGAGCAGCGGCTCTACTCAGAACTCCCTCCGGATGACAGAGCTCCTCACCCTATCTCTAAGACTGAGCCCGGCCACCTTACAAAGTAGGGTTGGGCAATACTGGCAAAAAAAATTAATCACGATTAATTGTGGTATTTGGCCGATAACGATTAATTTGACGATTAATTCCCTGGAGYCCCTGGACGCCCTTATGTCCTGGTCACATGACCAATTTAGTGGGAAAGATTTGCTCTTCATAAAAATCGGTTCCAAATTGTGTCAAAATTACAGACTTCAGGCTATACATAAATTTTTAAATTGTGTTGATAGATAAGTAAATTACATTATCATTCGTCATATTTGAAGCGGAAAGGAACACMGAGCCTGGTGGCATTAATCGTATTAATCGTCAAGTGCCAAAAAATAATCGATTAATGTTTTTCTGACGATTAATTGCACACAATACGATTATGCCCAACCCTAATACAAAGGAAGCTCATTTCGGCCACTTGTATCCGGKATCTCGTTCTTTCGGTCATGATCCACACCTCATGACCATAGGTGAGGGTTGGAATGAAGACAGACCAGTAARTCGAGAGCTTTGCCTTCCGACTCAGCTTTCTTCACTACGACTGACCKAAGCTACGCCCTCATTACTGAGGACGAGGCTCCAATCCGTTGATCCATCTCCCGCTCCATCCTACCATCACTCCTGAACAAGACACCTAGATACTTAAACTCCTCCTCTTGAGGCAGACACTCTCCMCYGACWACAAAAACTTGTTTTCTGCAACAAAAGAGTCTTTGCCACCTGTAAAACTGGTMCACATTTATTCCTGTGCTTGATTTGTGACAGTTCCTTTCTAATACAATTGATCTAATGCTAAAGGAACTCCAACCTGCACTATTTGAATTACAATAGAAGTCTGTTCAAAAACAAATTAACTGTTAACTATGGCAGAGCAAAAGCGTTGAAACTCACTATTCAGCAGATCTTTTCTTCCATTTCTTAAAACAATTTTTAAATCACTCCTCCTGTAGCTTTGAAAAACGTTTATAAAAACATCAGTGTGGGTCATTCGATTGGGAATATTGTGCTATGACTTTTAGTAGCTGTGCCTCATAAAGCATAGATGAATTAAAAGAAGATAATTTAATACCTGAACACTTTCCCCCAAAATGACAATGGGATTTCTATGAAACAAGTGATAAAACTCAGCCCTGTTCGGAGCKCTACAGCTCAGGTATACTTCACATGACTGAACCGGCGGTTAGATATCTTTTGAAGTTTTACAAAAACAGCCTAAGAGTGTACGGTAGTAATGTCTTGCACTCTGACTTCTGAGCTGTCCAAAGGTGTCAACATTTCTGCCAACAAACTTATATTTATTCACAAATATTAAACATCTTATACAGTTTATGCATTAAATCATGGACATGTTTGTCTTTTTTAGCCTGTGTTTTTCACTCCTATAACATTTTGTCTTCTCTCAAGTTTCCCAAGAGTGAAAGGAGTCCACCTCCAACCTAACACTCTTTGTATGTGAAAAAAAACCTGCTTTTTAAGAGAAACTTGAAATTAAGTAAGCAACTTGCATCTAAGGTCTTACAAAGTTTCTACCACTCACTGGTCAGGGATCTTGTATTCACAAAGACAGTTTTTTTAACTGTACAATTTTCAGTTTTCTGATTAAGAGCGGTGCTGTGTGTGCCCTCTATTCCCTTTAATGGAGTGTCCACTGTTAATGGATTGACAAAAAAAGAATCACAAAATATATGTGTTTAAGCATTACTACAATGACTTACTAGTAAAATATCCATGGGATTGTCAAAGGCCCCAAAATGGATCAATATGAGTGAATGTCTGCTACAAGTCCCTTCAACTCCTCACCCTTTGCTCCCATTTTTCATTTTGGCTGTGATTTATTCAGGTCTGTGGTGGCACAGAGGGCTTGACTCAGCCTGCTGCCAGACAAAGCCCCTACAGTGCTGGTGGTATTATTCAGATCCCATATCTGCCTCGAATCCTATGAGATCACCACATTGCTATGTCTCCAAGACAGAAACGACTTCACACATYAAGAAAGATGCTATTTTGCAAATGGAAGCCCCGTTTTAWCTGATGTTTTACAGACAAGAGGAACGGAGACAGAGCAGACAAGCCTGCAAATACACACAAACTGCTGCTTTGTCTTAATTTGGGATTGGCTGGATTAATAGGGTTTTGACCGGAGCACCATCTTCTCAAGTATTGAAACACATTTCATAATATATAAATCTATCATAAGACATAATTAGACCTAACATTGTGTAATTAGTGGTGTAAAAGCTTTAAATTATGAACCATAATGAGGAATACTTCTAAACAATTGTAAAAACTAAGCTTAGGTGTATGCCCAACCACATTTTGATGTTATATTTTTTTTTTTTGGTGAAGGATTGACGTGACACACCAGTTAAACTTAAAAACAGATTCAGTAAAAACCATTTTAAAAGGTTCAAATAATAAACTTAGCTGTTTTCATAAGTTAAAAGAGGGTGACGGTCTGTAATGAGAAATGTTACTAAATGAACATATCAGATACCCTCACCATGATTCAGTATTTGAGCTCTTGGCTGGTTTAATGCATGCTGAATCACTGTTTTTATAACACGGTAGGTCTAAAGAGCTATTCAGCAGCATCTGTTTTTAACAGTTTCACCTGAAGGCATATCTGTAATGACAAGAGTAGAAATCTGAGATGATTCCTCTGTGAAGCCAAGCTGGTAAAATGAAAAACAGGACAGATTTACAGCCTTTCCTGTTGCTGTGTACAGCTAAAGAACCCCAAAATGAAGTTAAATTAGCATTTATTGAAGGAGTGAATATTGATCGTCACAATATTTTAAATCAAGATTTCACATGAAGAATGTATTGGGGAAAGTCTCGGTTTCTACCACACTAATATTTGGCTCAACATCTGGAAAACTGACTGAGTTGTAACCAGTTCTGTATGATTAAYTAGCTGTGGCATCCCTTTTGAATCAGGTTAATTGCAACAGTTCAGGCTAAAGTTGGACAAATATTTCCAAATATTGTAAATCCTAAATGCTTCAACACAGGGCTAAAATGAAAAGTAAAAGTCACATAGATTATATTCTACCATCTATATTTACTCATAGCATGAATAAAATACAAAAAAAGTATTAATAATCAGCAATRTGTATCACAGCTGGGGGACATTCAACGAATCCCCACCAACAAACACGGTCAAAACATGACACAAAATTAATAAATTCTTACTTTTTTAAAGCATTATATTCAGAGGTCTAAAAAAGTACTTGAAAAAGTAACTAACTCAAAGTAAAAACAACAGAAAATGACTTTAGTAAATATAAATTTCACCGATGAGAGAAGTATTTAAGTAAAAGTCGTACAACTGTTCACAAAAATCAGTAAAGAAAACGTCATTTTACACACTCTTTAAGAAATAAACTTTGAATTTACTTAACCAAACTGGTTTTGCCAAGCTGAGTAAATTGAGGCAATGTACTTATACTCTACTAGGTTTAGTGGACCCAGCTGACATGACTAGGTTGAGTTAATTCAAGACTTCATCTTTTAGAGCACATAACTCCTTTCTTGATGAGTTCACACAAATTAAATTTTGTTACAAGTATTGTGTATATTATAGTATATTATGTATCTATAATGTTAATTTTTAAAGTAAACAAGTAGAAGTATCCTTTTTAGATTTTAAATGTAACAAAATAGTAGTAAAGATTTAAAAAAATACTTGGTAAAATTAAAAATCCTCAAAAGAATTACTGTATCAAAGTAAATGTACTTAGTTACTATAAACCTGTAATTATATCCACACAGCTTGTAAAATCACCAGCAGCAAAATAAAAATGTTTTTCATTTACTTTTGATGCATAATTTATCAGCTTTTCATGACCAAATATGATCCAAGATGGTGGCCAAAACAAAGGTATAATCCTTTCTTTTATGCCATTTCCTTACCACAAAAATTACTCCTCCGTGTCTTGAAGCACTCAAAACACTTTGTAACATTTATTTATCTTCTTTTACAGCATATTTAGCTAGCTAATTTTCACAACTAGGGGGAGAAAAWWTTGAATCTCMCRGAACTTACATTTCAGTTTTGCTTCTGTGTTTTTTTTAACATCTCCACCCACAAAAGTGAAAGGTAACTTGATTGGCTCCACAAGCCGTAGTCTCAGAATGAAGCTCCAAGCTGATTGGCCAGTTATAGAGTCAATCAATTATGTGTGGATGGGACATGTGAAGCTTGCTCCACATTATTGGCTCTGGCGACGCTATAAATCCACCTAGTTGGTCAAAAGAKKWRKSWRTYAAWTAAAKAWARMTAATYAAATTGTTTTAATGGTCTCTTATGSTAATTAAAAGTCYCTGGCAGAGTGTGTCAGGCTATAAAAGAGGCAGGCAGTMACAAAAAACTGGTGAAATGCTAAGATCCAAAGTTAACAAAAGGTACAAATTGAGCCTTTCTCTTCAGTGAAAAACAATAAATCAAGGTTAACGTTTATTTTTTTACATTTTTCGTGACAATGCTTAAAAAAGTGTCAAGTATAGGATTTATGTGTTTCTTTACAATTTAAATTTTAAGTGGAAGCCTTGCATATTGGCTTTTAACAAAGCTAAGTCACATTAAAAAAATCTTCATGATAAAATGGATCCTTGCTTAAATTAAATAAATACCAGCTTCACAGTAACACTGATAATATTTAGCTTTTTTGTTTTTTTATTTCTTTATTTTTTACCTGAAATACCTAAACATAACCAGCGAGCACTAAAAGAAAAAAATATAAAGAGTTTTTTTTCTTTCTTTTAAAGTTGTTATATTATCCCTTGTCTTCATAAGCTGTTCCGCTCAATTCTAGTTTCCCTTCACTGCTCCATCTGGGATTTCTCCCATAGACGAGGATTTCTTCAGGAGAATTTCATCAGAGCCACTCAGAGAACAGAAGGCAGGATTTTGAACGACAGCGTCGATTTTCTGAGCAGTGTCAGCTTGTAGTTTATTTTACCTGGGCCAATCAGCAAACAGAAGGCGGAGTTTTGAACAACATTGATTTTCTACGCAATGTCTATCTGTAGTTTAGCTATAGCAATGGAGGAAGTGAATGAAGCCAGTCTGTGTTGATAAGGCTTCCAAATTAAAATAAATTTGTCTGACAAAGCAGCAGCTCTCATTTACAGTCGTCTCGTTCAGCTCGGTACTTTTCTCCTCTCAGTAGGGTTGTTTACAGCACATGCAATTTCCAGTTAGCTTCTTAGCTTAGCCTCCTTCACAGTGAAGCTGACACGCATACGTCGCGGCCAACCGATCCAATCATTTTCAACTTCAACAAAGGCCACGCCTCCAGCAAGAATCACTTCTCTACAGCCGAGAGCCCAGACCCTATGTATGAAGCGAAGCGAAGGAACAAGAGACTGGTTTTAACCAGGCTAAAGTTGTTAGTGTGCAGAATTTAGTTGCAGAAAATTTTCAAGCAAAACCTGTCTTTTCCTACAGAGTCATGAGGACCCCCCCCACCCCCAACCGATATCCCCGCTGACCCGTTAACGTCAATCATGCTAAATTATGGCTGCTGTCAGCGAACGTACAGGACAATCCCACTGATAACAGGTTAGGCGAGTCTCACTCTGCCAAGTTTCTTCAATAAATCTGAATTTTCAATGTGTCGTTCGTATTAGTGTGCACGCACACCCCAGGCAAAAGTCACTTCATCCGCTGACGATTGCTTGTCGAGAGTCGTTTCAACTCTGCAGCCGCCTGCAGCCGTGCTCTGTGGTAACCATATTTAAACAACTTTGCAGAGAATGACCGTCGCCCGACTACAACACAAGAGAACTCCCTCCCACGTGTGGGGATTCGCTTGAACGTCCTGCACACATCTCAACCAGATGGATCATGGTGATGTCCTACAGAGGGGATTTCCATGTCCTATAAGGCTGCTCTACAATGATGCATAGCTTGTGCTTGACAGGGCATGCACATATATAAAACTGAATGTATTATTATCCAATTATATGTAACAACAGAGGGCTTGAGCAGCTTTTTTATGTCTAAAAYTCTTGATAAAACTTGATAAGGCTCAGGAAACATGGAACATTTGAACCTTTGAAGTTTAAATATAATCTAGATGGAAGGGAGATCCCCTCACTTTCAACTTCAAGTCACATCAGTGTTGAATGGTGTTTAAATTATAGTGACAACACTACAATAATGTGGTGTGTAGTGCTCTGTTGGAGGCATAATTTCAGCCGGCAGTATATTTTTAAGTTTGTTATGTGGACATTTTGATTTATTTATTTTTTTATTCAAAGTACTGTTGGTTTTTAATCCTACTGGTTGCACGTGTTGATCTTTTATGGTTCTATCA
>NW_013952811.1:367362-370735 GCF_001266775.1 Austrofundulus limnaeus
CCCCAGAGCATAGATCTTGTTTTTGGTCCTGTCAGGCGAAACTAACTGATCAGCAGACCTGTGAGAACCGGTCTGCTGATTGGTTGACCAAGGCTGTAGGACCTCAGACAGGTAAAATGGGACAAAATCTGATTTTGGAATGGATTTTAAACTGAATTGGCAATGGAGAGATTTTAAAACAGATGTATTGTGGTTAAACTGTCTCATGCCAATTAAAAGTGACATATGCAAAATTCCCTTTTTTAGCCAATAAATACATTTTGGAGTCTCTAGGAGTGCAGAAAATGCGAATTCAGCGTCTTTTGGTGCTGCCAAGATATCTTTCTGTTCTTTTGGGGTCATATTTTTGAACTTGTTCAGTTTTCTCTTACGTTTTCTGAACTATTACATCATTTTTTTTATTTTTTTTTTTGTGACAGAATTGCCAAAAAACTTCTGGACTTACTTACAAATTACAGTTGACATCTTCATTATCTCACTCTGGGTCAGATTCTGGCATCAACATGTAAGGTTGTATGAACAAGTCTTCCATTGCTGACATTTTTTTATTTAATTTGTAAAACATTGTTGCGTTGCTAAACAGGCATTACCCCCTCTATCAAGCTAGACTGATATTATGATACCAAGTAAAACTGACTAAAGGTTGATTAAAACTGTTGTTCAAACGATCTGTAAAACATCCATTTTATTATTTGAAATTATTTTTAAAAATGGATAAATGAAAAAAAACATATTCCCTCTGCTTCCTTTGAATTCATTTAGAAAATATGTTTTGTGTAGAATTTTTTTTTGTTTTGAAGAACTATTAAATGTATACTGTACATATAAATGGAAACTGGAGGAGGCGGAGTGTGAAGTCTTGCTTGGATTTAAAGGAACAGCATCAAAACGAGCTGCTTTTAGACATAACTTAGAAAAGGGATGAAATAAGGGCTTGAAAAAATTTAAATACAGAGAAACTCGGACCTAAAAATTGTTGTTGCATGTTATATAGACCCCAACTAAAATGATTTRAATGTAAAAAAGAAAGAATTGAAGCCATTAACCTTTAAAGACGTGCCGCAGTATTTCACATCATCTGTAAAATTAACAGTGCGCTCTGTCTATTGGAAAAGTATGTTCCCCTCCTTAAAATTGTAAAGTTTAACACAGAACAACTCTCATCAATTACAGTTTCAAGGTATTGGTGACTTTTAGCTAAAACTGACAAGAAAATCCTTGTTTTATGTAAGCTTCATYGTATATTAAACATCTTATTGTTCCATATTTTCCTAACAGAGCACTTCGCTCTCAGACTGCAGGTTTACTTGTGGTTCCTGGAGTTTCTAAAAGTAGAATGGGAGGCAGAGCTTTCAGTTATCAAGCTCCTCTCTTGTGGAACCAACTTCCAGTTTCTGTCCGTGAGGCTGACACTCTGTCTACTTTTAAGATTAGACTGAAGACTTTCCTTTTTGATAAATCCTATAGTTAGACTCAGGTTTCCTGAATTATTCTTCATTTCTGCTGCTATAGACTTAGACTGCTGGAGCACAAACTGAGCACATTTCCTCACTCTGCTTGTCTTTAGTCTCTCTTTAAATGTTTATTGTAATTGTGTCTATCAATAACATGTTTTTTTTTCTTTTTGTGTCTTTTCCAGAAGAAGATGCACCTGGACCAGTTGTTCTGTGTTTGTCTGTGTCTCTTTCCTGTCCGTCAACCAGACGGTCGAGGCAGATGGTCTCCTGTCCTGAGCCTGGTTCTGCTGGAGGTTTCTTCCTGATTAGCAGGGAGTTTTTCCTCTCCACCGTTTGCTCAGGATGGGAGACTGTGATGAAGTGATTCAACACAATCTGCTGGCTTCTTCTTTAGATTATTCTTTTTATGTACAATGCCCTGAGACAACGTATGTTGACTTGACTCTATATAAATAAACTGAATTGAATTGAATTGAATTAATATCTAATGAGGGTTATGACACAAATGGCCCCACAGTGAGGTCTCACCTCTGACAACATGACATCACCAGACAGTATTTCAATTGTGCTCTTTTGACCTGCTAACTGGAGTCACTGAAATCATTATTTTGTTAGCTGCGACCAGTCCTTTTGTTTTTTGTCTCTCAAAATAAGGACCTATCTAGAAGTGACATGTATAAGGTTCTCTGTGTGTATTCATTATTGGGACAAATATGCACTTCAACCATCATGTGAGCAAGAAAGGCACGGATGGCACGACAACTTCACATGCATGTATCTGACTTGGCCTCACTGACAACAATATGGATTTTTTTCCCCTCCGTAAAGCGCGTCATTGTTAACCCGAAAGCTCTTCCACGTGTTCTAAAATGTCCTGAAAACAGCCACAGTTCACCAAACTGACTGGACTATATTTCAGACAATCCCACCACTGCAATGCATCTCAGAGGGGCCGGCCTCTCCCTCTTTACTCCCACCTGATGCTCTGCTTTTTGCCATTTACAGAGAACACTGGATGGGAAATCTTTTCTATATTCCATTTTCACAATTTTTTTTTTACTTTCTCCATCCAGAAAATAAATCTGAGGATAAGATCTGCAAAATTAAGTGTCATTTCAAGAAAGTAAGTGTATAAGTCTAAATGAAAAATTACGTAAATCCTAAACGTTGCAGCTAAATGATAAAGCTTGTTTTTACGAATATTGTCTACACAGCCTTTGTTGTTGTGACGTCATCAGCCTGCGACAAAGGCAAACGCTGCCGAAGATGGCATTTAAAATTAAAGTTGAAAATGTATTCATTGAAAACAGTATGGAAGGTGATTGTGGTCCAGTAGTTTGAAGTGCAGCTCGGACACCGGCCGCAACCGCAAGTTTGATGTCTTGTAGAGAAGTCGTAGAAGCGTTGGCAGCATTAGCGGCATTAGCATCATTAGCGGTTGCTTTTGTCGCAGAATAAGACATCATAATAAAAACCACACACCAACAGTAAAGGCTGTGTTTTACATTTAACTTTTACATTTACACATTAAGATTTAACATGCACCGTTTAAACAACATTTAGATTTTACATTTGGTAAAAACTAGCAAAATGTAAGAGCAGTGAGCTAAATACCAGTAAAATATTAGTGGAAAGTGCATGACTACGATTTTACACTCAGAAAGTGAGGTTAATAATGAAAATGTGTTGACATTTGTAAACATTTTATTTTACAGTTGGCACCCCATAGAGACGAGCATCAATGGTGACTGAAGAAGCCTTTAGTTTCCACAGCATGAAATTTTACATTTTATAATGAATAAAAATATCCTAGTTTTTCAAATGTGGTTAATTAGTGAAAGTGATCACTTGCAGCCAGTAAGGGAGATTTAAAGGAGACCAATTATGGGTCCTAGAAATTTTTATGGTATGTCTGT
>NW_013952811.1:371540-374576 GCF_001266775.1 Austrofundulus limnaeus
CTGTTTTTTTAAGAATTACATACCCAAAGTTGAGTTAAAAAAAACCTTTAAAAAAGTGAATTTTGCATAATAGGTCCCCTTTAAAGCCAGTATAAACAAAGGGCTGGTTCACCGGGAACCACATTATATTACATATTTTTGTGTTTACAAATACATGCACCCCAGCCAGCTAGGTCTTGTGTTTGTGTTGAGACAGATTGGAATGACAGATGAGGATTGCACACACCCTGAGCAAGACCTGAAGACTTCCTTCCCTCAGATATGTTGTCTGCACACCAAACACATTAGGAAAAAAATAACAGTCATGTAATCCTCACAAAAACTGAAGGAAGAGAGTTGAACTCAAGACAGGAGGTGAACAAATGTCACTACAAGCATGTGTTTTTGGTTCACACAGGCCAGAGGTTTGTTACAATGTGCTGGAAATCCGATAAAAGACCACATTTGCAGTTTGTCTTTCATCATCAGCTAGTTAAGTGAAAATATTCATTACCGTAGTTTGAATATGATTACTTTCACGTGTTCCATACTTGCAGGCTGCCAACAAGACTTTACAGCTCAGAAACATCAGCTGAAGGGAATAACGAAATGAAWCCCTGCTCGTACCAGATTGCCTTATCTCAAACCCAGACAGGGAGGAAATGTATTATTATTTTTTTTCCCCCTGCTCATATGGGTAAATGAGCCCCTCCCCTGAGAAAACACATGATGTGGAAACAGATTTTTGTATTTTCAGCTATTTCAACACCAAAATGTCATAAATCTAGAGGAAATCTCTGCAAGTATCAGTCAATATAAGCGAGACCACCCAATCTATTGCATCTTTTCTTCCAGATATTTTGGCTTAGAGGATTTACTTTCTAGAACAACATTCAAACCTTGACTTGGTGCTTTCTTCTAACCTTTGTTTCCAATGAAAGCAAACTAGAGGTTAAAGGCCATGGTCCATGCATGCTTTCAGAACTTTCCCTTCATTTCCTGGATGTTATCATCAGCGCAGAAGCAACAAGGTGCAATGGAAAACAAGCTTCCAGTTTAATGAAACTCAGATACACCATCCCTATCCTGAAGATAAAGAAATTTAGTATGGTAGTGTGTGTGTGTTGGCTGTCTTTGATGATGCATTATAAAAAAAAAACACATTTCTGTTTTCCACATTATCAAACAACACAAAAGAAGCATTTTAATTCTCACTAATTCAATCTGCTCTGCAGGAGTGCTTCAGGATTTTAAAAACAAAGTGCTCTACACTTACATGTGGTGCTGCTTGTGTCCATGGTGCTGCTAATGCTCTCCATGTGAGAACTGCTGAAGTTAGTGAGGGCCCATGATGACAGCCTGAGCGTGTGAGGGCGTGTGGAAAGCTCCTGCTGCTGCTGACAGATACACTCAATCCAACACAGAGCAGCCAGGTCAGCATCTGCTCTGCTGGGTCCTAAAGCCGACCCTGTAGAGCTCCATTCACAAGAACAGACTCCTGTTAATAGTTGGGTCATTTTTGAAGTGGGCGTCTGTGAGAGTATCAGCAGTCCAGACAGATAAATCTCTAAAAGTGAATTTAATTCATTCTAACAGATGGTTTTACAGCACATATACCGTAATCTAAATTTATTTTTTTAATTTTATGTTTGCTTCGACTTGTAGGAAAAGGAGCATGGACATGGGGAGGTGCGTACAGCAAGTTTTTTTCTTTTACTTTATTGAAATATGAGTTAGAACAAGAACAAACAAACAAATAAAATAATGAGTGTTTCAGGGATACAAAAGTAATACAGTAATTACATAAAAACCATATAGTCATACAGAATAAAAGGAACTACAAATGAAAAACTAGAAAACAACAATAAAAAAATCTTAGTAAATAAACAAATAATAAAATAAAAATAACTAACTTCGGGGAAAAGATTTTAATTAGAAAGAAACATGTGACTTTTCTTATTATTAATTAAATTAAGGGATTTATTCAGAGATTATAGCTCTGATAAAAAATAAGTTATATTAGGTACAGAATTTTCAAACTTTTGCTTATGAATGAAAAATTTTGCATATATAATAACAAAATTAAGCATGTGTTCAAAATTAGTTTTCAGAGTTACTGTAATAGCAAATGATATCTTTGAGTTTTAATGAAAATACTGTTTTAGTTGCATGTAGAAAGTGAGACTCCAGGTCGCTCCAAAATGTTTTAGTTATGTCACAAGTGAAAAATAAATGTGAAGTTGTTTCTGGAGTTATTTTACAGAAAGTGCAGGAGTCAGCAACATCTGTGAATTTAGCAATGATAGTTCACAGGATATATGTTATATAAAACTTTCAAGTGTACTTCTTTAGCCTTAAATACAGTATTTGTAAGGTAAGAGCCAGGCCCTTCTCCAGTTTATGTCTTCAATTTGAGCTCTCCAATAAAATTTACCTCTAGATACAATGCTATTCTTTTTTAAAGGCATTGACAAATGTGTTTGTTGTTGCATCTTTTAATCTCAGTTTRACTCCTTTCAGTGTTAATGTAGGCAGAATTTTAGTAGAAWCATTGTAACTCAGGTGACTTTTTATAAGCTGAATTAACTTTGGGTGCGTACASCAAGTGAATGTGCCTCTTCCTGATGTGTGACATCACCTGAGCAGCAAAGAGCACAGCCGGTCAAGTTGTTTGTGACATAAAGCTTACTCTTTCCACCTTGTGTTTCATTGAGATACGCWCACAGTCAATTGTTGTTTTTTTGTCCAACACATCCGATCAGGTACTTMTGGTCATTGGCCTGCTAACTAACATTTCATGAAATATGTAACATGTCACCAGACCCAGCGCCAGTGGACGGGCCAGGACTGCCCAGGTATCTGGCCCATCCAAGACAGATTACAGCATTCTGTAAACAACAGGGCCGTAACTGATGAAACAAAACATAATATAATATAAAACACGGCGAGTTTCTGAGTTATATTGGCCACTGCTGCTCCCTGTAGGCCTACCTGCCATCATCTGGTAACAGGCTGAGCGGCATGAATGAGAGCCATGGCACTTCTCTCTCTCTCTCT
>NW_013952811.1:375104-376957 GCF_001266775.1 Austrofundulus limnaeus
CCACTATTAAGTCGACAATTACTCAGAGAAAGTTGGGTTTAATAGGGCTAAAATCATTTAATAACCCGTACAGAAAACTGTGAAAATGTAGCTATAAGAATAAAGTATAACCAATAATGGTTCCTGTTTGAAAACTACAAAAAACAAAAACAAAAAAAGAGGCTGTGCTTCATGTAACAAAATAAAATCYTGTGTTATGTCAATCGCAGTCAAACATTTCTCACAGTTGCTATCAACATTTTTGATTGTTTCCATTGGGATTCCCACTTATGCTTCACATGTGGGGGTCATAATTATGAACTAAATACCTCAAATTTCCAATTGCACCAAGAGCCAAAGAAACCCTTGTTTAAACCTGAAATGGAATATATACATCTATTTTTTTATTCATTAGAGGTTTGGTATTGAAACAAATAATTGTGTTTTTTGTGATGATATTGAAATAATATTTGTTCTTTCATTGCCTGTACGTTGAAACATTATGGTTTGATATGTTTTTTTCTCAAAATTCCCTGTGTCCAAATGTTGTCTGAAAAATATAATTTGTGCACTTCTTATGGACAATAACAACAGTCATTTTCTCATCCACACAATTATCATTCTGGGGAATTTTTTCATCCATAAAGACAAATATCTTAAGGTTAAACCAAATTTCTAATTTTTTCACAACGACTTTATTTTGTACTGCAATTCTCTTAAAATGATGCATAATAAACATACCCACAAGATATGCTCTTTAATTAAAGAGTGTGGTTTAACATCTAAACACCAACCTTTTATTTATTGTACGAACTGAATAAAATCCAAGGAGGTTATATAGAACAAGTCTTAGGGTTTCAGGTGTATCTACCTTCAAAGAGCGTGTCTTTTTCCGTTCATAGAGAGGAAACTTTATTTGATTTTCCAGAGAGTTGGGAACATCAAATCCAGTTTTCACCTGCTGTATCATGATCCCACTAGTCCAGTTACCCACATTGGAGCCATGGATGTTTGTAGTTATTTTGTTCAGATTGTCCCACTCAAGATGTAACACATCGTTGCCCTCACCAGTAATAATTTGTGAACTGAGAGAATAAAAAACCTCATCTCTCCTGGATTTTTTTTTTTTTTTCTGGATCAAACTGTTTATACTCACCATTATTTTCTTTCTTGTGTTTCTTTGGCGTTGTTAGCAACAATCAGCCTATATTTATAKAAACTTTTAACGTCCCTTATTTTTCAACATTTCAAACTGATGAAAATTAAATAACTGCTTAAACCCTTATGCCAACGCCTACAGCAAATTGCCAGAATAATTTATAGGGYGTAGTTTAGAATTTAATAGTTTGTGCTTAGAACCAGTGCTAATGCTAGCTTGTAAATTTGCAAATGTGTGTCGACATCCAAGATGGCTGACAAAATCAAATCCTGGCAAGTTTTTTTGAAGTAAAAAATATGTGTAGCCTATAAAGCATTTTGTAGTTAGAAATTATCACAATTGCCATACATGAAGCGGGCCGACTTGACACATCATCGAGATAAGCTGAGATTGCCATGGAAATTCCTTTGTAATTGTTACGACTATTGATTTTCCTACATTTTTCCATTTATTTGGGTGACAATGCTTCATAAATCCTCCAGTCATGTCACTACCCATCTCCATTAATTCCTCATGCCAAAATGGAATCCAAACTGGGGTCATTTGCCTCTGCACAATGTCTAGTTAAGTCAATATGTTGATTTTACATTCTCTTTTTTGCATTTGTGGAAATCCAGGTCGGCAACCAAAATGGCACAATAAGCATAGATGTGCTGGTCATAAAATTAGAATATCATGAAAAAGTAGATTTATTTCAGTAATTCCATTTAAAAAG
>NW_013952811.1:378086-379895 GCF_001266775.1 Austrofundulus limnaeus
CTACTCGACACCGGCAGTGCGTGGGTCAGGCTATTGTGATATTTTTTTGCTTGTTTTAATGCTAAGCACCCCCCACCCTCCATCATTTCAAAATTTATCTTAATGGGTTTTTTTGTTTTGTTTTGTTTTGTTTTGTTTTCTGCTTTGGTTTTAAACATTGTTGCGAAATCGTGACGTGCACTATGTCTACGGAGCTCCTCAATTTTTATGGTATAATGGCAGTCAATGGAGCACTTGTTTCCTAATTTTCAGCCTTTAAAAAAAACCTTTAATGGGTGGTCTGATTTTTAAAAAATTAAACAATTTTGGAATCTGTACATAGAGCCTTACAAGTACGAAAAGGAAAAACAGCTCTAAAATAAGTTTGAAAATTTTATAAAAGTCCCAGTTTTCAGAGGGGCATTCTCATGTCTGGAGGGTAAATTGTTGGGTTAACAAGGTCAAGCATGTTCGAACATTGTGCAAAAACWTCAAAAGGTACTAAAATCTGCACAATACTGATTAACAAACACCACATGCATTGTGTTGCAGTCAGATACAGACGTCTCTGAAAGGAATTTGTCTGAGAAATGATTTTCTGCCTTTTTTTGGATTGGAGATGCACAGTGTTACATTTTTACAAGGTAATTTGTTCTTAGTTGAAATAGTATTTATTATGATTGTCTGTTTAAATAAATTGTTTACATCTCTATTTTAGGTTCAGCCTAGGAGCAGTGTTTATAATTTTGTTTGTCTTGGCCAAATTAGGAAACTGGTTTTTGTTTTACTTAAAGATGTTTTTTTCTTCCACATGGTGTAGGGGTTTCAAATATTGAGCAACAAAACTTCAGACTGCAACCAAAGCCAAATAACCCTCACCTCCTCATTTCCCTCCAACTATGTTCTTTTTTGGCTTCTTCAAAAAAAAAAAAAAAGAAATAAAGAAACACAAAAAAACCCACATTTTGTATTGCCAGTGTTTATTTTGTCTCTTTGAGGCTTTTCTACAAATGTAGCCAATTAAAACACGAGCATGGGAAAGTGGCTGCTGTCTGAGCTGCAACGCCCCCTAGTGGTAGTTAACGGATAAAGCAACCTGACACAAATGAGACCTTGGACAGGTTGCAAGTCCATCACAGGGCCACAGAGACAAACAACCATTCACTCTCTCACTCACAACTTGGGACAGTTTAGAGTTTCAAATATAGCCAAACATTCATGTTGTTGGTCTGTGGGAGGAAACTGGAGGAGAAAACCCCAGTGGTCATTATTCATTAAAAAAATAACTCATCATCACACTCTGTCCTGAATGACTTCCAGCATGCTCAGACATACAGTAAATGGCTTTTTTAAAGGAGTTTTAAATTTATTTTTATCTAATTGTACATCAGGGGAAACAAAGTTTTACAGATTACCATGGAACAAGAGATCACTAATCTCTGGGAATACAATTGATATAATAGTGTAGATGACCATGGCATCATACTGCTTGTGATGCAATTGTCTTCTTCCAACAGTGTATCTACCTACCATGTTTTATATTTGTTTGTGTGTGTGTGTGTGTGTGTGTGTGTGTGTGTGTGTGTGTGTGTGTGTGTGCCCCACATCCACTTTCATCAAACCAGGTGGCCCAAAACGTATGTGCTTACAAAGAACAATTAATGCAAAATACACGAGACACTGTGGACACTCACAGCAAGATGTGATGCATTGTTTTTCTTTAACACATTTCAAAATATGTGTGTTATCTTATTTTCCCAAGTGACAGGTTGTGGTATTCAGCTGTGAAGCAAATCTATACAATGTTTTTATTTTATTTTATTTTATTTT
>NW_013952811.1:380203-381938 GCF_001266775.1 Austrofundulus limnaeus
TGTTTTTTATGAGAGTATAACATTATAACATGATCTTAAACTCAAAAAAGTTGATTTTACATGATATTGCCCCTTTTAAAATTAATCAGTTGAAAATTTACAAAATCCAAATCCATCTGGTGGTTCATGAGATATTTTGCTAACAGACAGCCTTTCTCCTTTTGGCAGCAGCATTATTGATTGCAGTTCCTACAGAGAAAAACAAGGCCTTGCTGCTGAATGATCCCATAGTGTGAAACACTCGAGGAAGACGGCTGAGGTGTGGCCACTTCCCATCAGCTCTTTTTCTGACACATCATTAGAGAATTTCTTCTTATAAAATCGCAGCTACCTTACACACACATCCCCTGAGCTGTGCCAATTGAGCATGCATGCCTAAGTGTGTGTGTTGCAGTGTCATTTTATGTAATTTCATGCTGCACAGATTTTTCTGGGCTTTATTAAGCAGAAGGTTTTATGTGATCTGCTGGAGCGTCCAGCGTGCTGCACGATTCCTAATTGCATTGTATTTTAAGCACCATGGCTTCACAGGCTGCTCGGGTTACTGTGAAAGAAAAGTCAGGAGAGGATGCAGCATTTTTGTCTCCTACTTYGTCGAGCAGCTGAGCATTTCTCATTTGTGGTCATCGGTATCACTTCCGCAACAACTGGTACCATTTTGTAATGAAGACCCCATTTCTAAAGAGGGATTATTCAGCAGCTAAATTTATATCTGATCTGAGATGTAAAGGGAAGCAGACTGAAAACAAGTGTTAGATGATCTTCTGTCTCTTCACCTTCATCTTTAATTATCACCATGGATGCTAACAAACACAAACTATAAAATGCCCAGAACTGCTTTATCTGTTTTCTTCTAAAACACTCAAAAGCAACTTGGGATTTTCCAACATGATGGTTGATCAAATGATGAATTGGAAAAAAAAGAGAAAAAACGGTCAATATATAATTAAAATTTTCACAGAGGACTGAGATGAGTAGAAAGAAACAATTCGTGTTTTTTAATCTCACCTCTTCTATATCACTCAAAGAATAAGAATTGTATGAACGTTGATTCAGCGTTCAAACTATTGTTTTCCTCTTTTTTTCTTTACATTTACAATCCATCTCTGCAGATTTTGTGCTRTTTTAAAATTGTGAGATGTCCTCCAAAAAAAGCATTGCTTTCCTTATGTTTCACTTCTGTTTTTCTCTTCTTACGCTACTTTTAGATTCCTCTCTGCTACTTTTTGTTATTTTTAGTAAGTGTTTTATTTCTTTTAGCTTTTATTCAGTTTTAGTTTCTTCAACAAATTTCTGCAATGTCATTCGGCCCTAAGCCTTCACACAGCAATTTTTGTTAAAGACGTTTGTTGTCATTTGTTTACTTTGTAGTAATTGTAAGTCCTTACCATTACTGCATAAAGCAATATGGTTATGCAATCCTATTAACACCTAAAGGGAAACACCAATTTGGAGTTATATACACATTGGGCTGTACATGTCTGTACACATACATACTGTAAATATACACTCACCGGCCACTTTATTAGGTACACCTGTCCAACTGCTCGTTAACACTAAATTTCTAATCAGTCAATCACATGGCGGCAACTCAGTGCATTTAGGCATGTAGACATGGTCAAGACAATCTCCTGCAGTTCAAACCGAGCATCAGTATGGGGAAGAAAGGTGATTTGAGTGCCTACAGAGAATGGTCCGAAAAAGAAAAAACATCCAGTGAGCGGCAGTCCTGTGG
>NW_013952811.1:382612-385477 GCF_001266775.1 Austrofundulus limnaeus
TGTGTGTGTGTGTGCGTGCGTGTGTGTGTGTGTGTGTGTGCGCAGTGCGTGTACAGTTCCAAAACCACTGAACAATGGCAAAGAGTTTCAAAAAGTGCTCCCCCAGCATTCTGAACCAATCTAAGACTCTCACCAGAAAYCCAAATCATAGGTTATCCAATTCATTCATAGGAAAACAGAATTAGAGGGAAAATATTTCTAGATATTTGAATCTATTCCCTACTAAAATAGTGTCAAGGAATTATATTAGTTTTACAATAAAGCAAACATTTAATTCCCACAAAATAATTTCTTCCCATTGTTTTACTCTCCATGTATTTTTGCTTTGTACCAACTTTTCCCTTTCTCTGAATTATTTGCTTCTCAATTTCCACTCAGATTGGTTTGAAACTAAGTGGTCTATGCTCAATGCATGTAATGTATCCCCCATGTGTCAAATACAAGGTGACTCCAAAAGCCCACCAAAAGCTCAGCAATAGCAATGGGATGTGGAACATGATGTTTCATGCAAGTCAACGTTAAACATGAAAGTAGTTACAACTGGCACTTTGAGGGACACCATTACACTCATGTGGCCCTCACTGAAAATTAATTGGACACCCCTGATGTATCATGTATATTAGCATACAAACACCTGACCAAATCATAGCTATCTGACTGGATGAGCTTAAACTGGATAGGATGGGTGAAATGTATGGTTCACCTAGAGGCTAATCACACAGTTTGCTTCTAACTGGATGACTGGTTGGTTGCATTGAGTTGTTCACCACGATGGCTGTGGGGAGGTGGTTTTCCCTTGAAGAGCCTTCTTGACCAGGAGGTATCAGGTCCAGGACAGGTCTTGCCAAATTCCCAGGAACTTAAAGCTGGTAGTACCCTCACCTTTCACCCCCGTACTGCCTCTGTCCTCTTCTTGTATGCAGAGCTTATACAGGTAGAAATGCCCTAAATAAATAACAGTATAGCCGCTTTTGAGCATAAATATTAGGCGGACATTAATTTCCTGAATCAATAGCAACACAAAATTGTTACAATATGCAGCACATTTTCTGCGAAAAAGATATAGATGTTACTTATTTTCTGAGCTTTCCAAGCTCTCACCACCTGCCTGAGAAGGTTAGTGAAATGTTTATTTTGTCTCTGCAGTTCTACAGAGTTTAACAGTCGTTATTACACCTGTTATTTCCTTTCTAGAGTCCTGCCTTAGGTTCCTGACTCCCACCAGCTGTCTGATCTTAAATGTTTTAAAATGCCCTCTGTGTCCGRCTATGTATCTGAACCCAGAAAGTAGATCTTGTCACCCCCTGAGCATTTTTGTTGAATACCCCCTGCATTGTCTCAAAATAAGCTGCTTTGAAGCCAGCATTGACCATAAACTCCATTTCAAATAATGCATGTCRATTATGTATGGGGATTCCCTTTCAGAAAGTGGGAGAGTTCAGAACTCAAAGCGGCAGCTACTCACCTCAACTCAACAGTGAGTATTTCTGTTTTATTTATTTCACATTTAAGATTCAAGATTCAAAGATTCAAAGTGTTTATTGTCATATACACAGATGAAACATGTTTCCCTCAGCAATGAAATTCTTMCTTTGCCGACCACAATGAATGCCAAGAGACAACCAGACAAAAGAGAACAAGCACTTAACGGATACTAAGAAAGAAATAAGGGATAAAGGATAAAAAGACCACACTTGGAACAAAAAGGAGACCAAACTAGAGATAATAACATCAAGAAAGGGTTTAAAGTGTAAATGTGTAAATTTGGTGTAAATTTAGTCAGTCGTACATGTAGTACTTTTCAGTGTTTATAAGAGGACATGTTAAAATGCCCTTCAGTTAATAAAATATTGCAACTGAAATGTCTTGAGTTTTGACGACTCAAAACCAAAAACAAGGTGAAAACAGAAATCTTGACAACTACTGAAGAGCTTGTAACTCAAAATTGCAACAAAACAGAGGAACCCTGAGTTGTTGTCTTACTAAATTCAGCTTGTTTATGACCAATTGCCCAGTGTCAMATTTTAAATGACCAGTTTTTGAAGTGACTTTTTTATGAGCAAAACTTGCAGAAATGTATTTTAGGTCATGCACATTATTCTGTTGCCCATGAAATGCCCAGAACCACTGTGACTATTTGGAGAGAAGTGCCTAAAAAGGGTTTTGAACATGTTAAAAAAATTGTAAGCAAGTGGAATGCATGCCTTGAGAACTCACAAGGAAACTGAGAACCCTGGTAAAAATTTTGAAACATTTTGTGGACTCCCTTGCAAATGCCATACCTCAATATGTCGCTAACATTCGCCATCCAATTAGATATGGGCTTAAGTAGTTTTATTCTTAGCAACCGCTTCATCTCAGTGTAGTAAATGTCAGCTTGTGGATGTCTGTGGGCATTTTGAGAGAGCACATGTTTTCACATAAAAAACACCAAACTTTAAGACCTCCCTAAAATGACCTCTGCTTTGAAAAGCCTATACACTGCGTAAGCAGGCTCTTTACTTTTGAAGATCTTTTTTTTAATTCATTTCAGCCATAACCATCAAGTAGTGGTTTTAAAATTTATCRCTGCACATGTTGGTTGCAGCCATGTTGGGGTGGAGCAGTAAAAGACTCTTGTGCCTGTGTTCCTGCAGTGCTGTGGCTGAGCTTGGCTCAAAGATGAAAGCTTTTGATTACCACCACAAAACCACCACCACATGGTGTGGACATCCACCCGTAAAAACAGCAGCCTGTATTAGAGTCAGTCTGGTCTGTTTTACTGTCCTGTCAATGTGATGTATATGATTGAGAGCAACTAGACCAGGGGTGTCAAACTCCTGTCCTCGAGGGCCGCTATCCTGCATGTTTTAGAGGTTTTCTTGC
>NW_013952811.1:385487-386944 GCF_001266775.1 Austrofundulus limnaeus
GTGTTGGAGCTGGAAAACCTCTAAAACATGCAGGATAGCGGCCCTTGAGGACTGGAGTTTGACACCCCTGAACTAGACAGTTGCTGTTACAAACCGTGGCTATAAAGGACTTAATGAAATGAAAGAAATCATCAGATTAATTTTGCCTTTATTCATTGCTGTATTGACAATCAGACGTTTGTCATCAAAAGCCAAACATAATCAGCTTAGCAGAACAAAACTACATCAAAGACAGTTTCATTTCTTGTAAATTGCTCTTTTCTTGGTAGTTCAGGAAGTTAGCATCTAGAGATCATTAATCTGGTGATTAAAAGTTAGCACGCAGACAGCTGTGGTCATTAGAACAACACTGATTGGTCATCCACAGGGGGTCTGCCAGTATTTATCTCTGGCCAACAGACTCAATTAAAATTCCCTTCTCAAAGTTGGCCCAGGCCGGAAAACCCCTAAAAATTGTTCTGACGCCACCCCGCCCACTCGTCCCCCTGCTCTTTCTGTCTTTCTGTCTCGAGACAGCTTCCGAATCTTTGTGGCTCAGCACACAAGTTCTCCACTTTATCTCAGTTTGCACCCTCAGTTTCCACCCCGCCGGGGCTCCACCTCAATGCGACCTTGCCATTCTTCCAGAAAGTCTCCCTTCTCTCCTTCAGCCTTCCTAAGTCTCTGTGTGACACTTAACAGATMTGCTTTGTACAGTACATAAAAGAAGCTCTGCTTTTCATTCCTACTGTTGTAACACTGCTTTCAACATTCTGTTCATTTCTAAAGCTTTTTTTCTCTTCAAAATAGGATGGACAGATTGAGACAATATAGCAAAGGGGTTTTGTAGCTTATGTAGTAGAGCAGTAGGTCACATTCAGGAAAGTACTTTGCCTCATTCACCTCCATGTTTGTGCTACAAGCACATGTCCAGAGGTCCTCTAGCCCTCTCCCTGTGGYCCCAGATCTTAGTTTTGCTGAAAAGGAGGAAATACTTCAGGAGTAAATGATGTCTTTGCTCAAGTTGYGCCAAGTTACAGGGTGAAGAAGTGGTCGGATCGACAGGAAGAAGAAAGAAACAAAAGTCTGCAGCCACACTGGCATCTTTGTGAGGAACTGTGCTTTTAGCCAAAAAAAAAAAAAAAACTGTATCAGAAGCCAAGCAGACTCACATACGGAGCCCGCGAGGGGACATGGGGAGATGTTTTTTCTTTTGCGTTCCCATGCAATAGTATTGCGTTACCTCACAATACCTTTTGCGTTCCCTAGCAAAAGTCGTTTATCACTGTTGTGCCTGCCGGTTTGTTAACAAACTCACATGTTCACCATTAGCGAGTTAGCCTACTGCTTTAATTCAGCTTCAGAATGAATATATCACACAGCCATATGGAAGTACTGTATGTCAATATGCCGTTATTTTAACACAGTGCAGCCACACAACATCAATGTCAATTTCACAAAATTGTGGCGACACATCC
>NW_013952811.1:388096-390085 GCF_001266775.1 Austrofundulus limnaeus
TCCGTGATGCGAAAAAAGTGTTTCCATTGCAGTTTTGCGAAAAACACCAATTTCGATACAGCCAAAATACCAACTCATCATAGTGCAAAAACATTTTGTCGAAAAACGGAATTTTTTTCAAAATTGATGTTTCCATTGAGCAAATTTATTTTCGAAATTCTAATTTGCACATTTTCATGGTCAATGGAAACGCAGCTAATGAGAGAAAAGTAGGTTTTGTTGAACAAAAGTTTCAAAGGGAGAAGGAGGTTGATTGCCAAAAGCAAGAGGAAAAAGAAATCTTGCTTGGGTGGCAGGTTTTACTTCATATTTCTGGCTGCCACAGATGATAGACGGCTGCACAGAGGAGTCTCTTCCAAACCAGACCTTCAGCCTTTAACCTTCTGAGGGCTGATAGAAGCTGAGCCAAGGCAGGAGGAAGACAAGAGTGAGATTACAAACAAACAACGATAACCCCGTAATTAAAGGGACTGCCAAATGCCTCATTTCTATGTATGAGTGGTTTCCAGACTGAATGTTTGTTTTTAATCAATACAGCAGCGTTCGCCGCATGATTATAAACTGCATTATTCACAAATCAMCGTCGACCTGAGCCAGACTCATCCYCACCTAAGCATCTTCAAAACATTGTAACGTGCGAACACACGCACACTTCCAGGTWATTTTTCAGTCCGAGGGTGTCAGTGTGGAAAAAGCCCGTAAGGATTGTGACGCTGGGGAGACACAAGCAGAGAAATAACCCTTGTCGTCTCTGCTGAATCCAAAGGAGTCATTGGGGGAAGAGAGCTGCTTCCCGTCGAGCTCCCTTTTCCCTCCGCCGGAACCTCTCCCTAGCAACTGCACTTTGGCGTGGTGATTGGACCAGTGTACCAGAGGTTGCTATAGCTACAGGAAGCTCCCCTTCCCTCTACCCACCCCCCACCCCTTTTCTTGTCTCTCGCTCTCTCTGCCTGTTTCTCCTCATAAACCTAGCTTTTCTTTCTTTCCTTTCCTCTTTATTCACCTCCTTTTTTTGTCCTTTTCATGTTGTGTCTCCGCCTTGCCTTGAAAGAGCGATGGTGCTACAGTACGCTAGGTTGTTATTAACGCAGACTGAAAGACGACAACTAATGCATCCAGAGGGAGAGCGGACAGACTGAAAACAGTCTGCACAGAAAGAGTAAAAGAATTYGCAGCTTTCTAAAAGCCCTGGTGAGAATACCGGCGAGAAACGGAACATTAGCAGAGCAGTCAAGGATTTATTTAACTCTGTATGTACATGTGTAATTCCCCACAGCACGGCTTKCGAAAAGAAATCTATTTTTCCTCTAAAAATAAATAACTCAAGGCAAACACTTGGTATTTCATGTGTAAATTTGTTTCCCTGCTCGTATTCCCTGCCATACACACATGTAGAGAAAGCTGCATATTTACATCCATTTTGTCTTTAGCATGGGTAAAAACAACTTCGTGCTCGTAAAGAAAATAGACCCTGCTCTGTTTGCTGGAATCCAAGAGTGCAAATTGCTCCATAAAGACTGGGTAAAATGTGGTCACTATGTCATTGGAGCACTATGCACAAGTCAGCCAATACAGTAACACAATACCTCATCGTCTGTACTCCATAGCTCACTGCTACACTTAGAAGAGCTAAGGGAACATACATATCCAACCCCCCCGCCCCACACACACACACACATACACACACAGACACACACACTGCTTTTCCTGCCTTTCCTTTGTCTGGATTGGAAGCATCGGTCTATCAGCTGGCTTCTGTCTTCAGCCTTTTCCACACTTTTATTCTTGAGCTGATTGCGTGGCTGCCTCTTCATGCTGTAATCAGCTGCAGTGTAATGGGTTCAAATGAGAGGTTAAATGCACATGATTAGTGATGTGCTCCTGCAATGACTAACGCATGAGAGAGGAATTATGTATATACAGCGGGTAAAATAAGTATTGAACACGTCACCATTTTTCTCAGTAAATATATTACTAGAGGTGCTAATG
>NW_013952811.1:391553-393809 GCF_001266775.1 Austrofundulus limnaeus
ATATTAGGCTGCTTTCAGGCTCAGTCCTCCCTTGCAAAACAGATCTGTGATCTTAATCTCAATAGAGTTTGCCTGGTCAAATAAAGGTACATAATAAATCAGACCTCATGATGTGAATGTACTGGTAAACCTACTTTGAACAAAAACTTAYAGACTAGGCATGGGCTGGTTTCAGATTTCAAAGTATACCACAGTATCCATCCATTCATCCATCTATCCATCYATTTTCTGCTCCTTCTCTGTGGTCAGGTTGCAGAAGCAACGGGTTTATAAGCATCCCTCTCCTCAGCAACCTTCTCCAGTTTCTGGATTGCAAGGTGTTCCCAGGCCAGAAATGTTTGAGTCTTTACAGGGGTCTTATCCCAGTGCATACTCTAATCAGCTGCCTGAAGCACCATAGTCATCTCCTTGTAATGTAGCTGTTTATATCTAGGAAGTCTTGTTCTTTCGATCACAATCAATATCTCATGACCATAAATGAGAGTTGGAATGTAGACAAAAAGTAAAACAAGAGTTTTGCCTTTCAGTTCTACTCTTTCATCACCACTGACCACCAGATCAACACCCTATTACAGCAAATAAGGCCCCGATCCAKTATCAGATGTAAATCGAGATACACCAAGACCCCCAGAAATGTGTACTCCTCCACTTGTGGCAGAGATTTACCCCAATCCTGAATAAGTTTCACCTTTGTCCTGTTGAGAACTATGGCCTAAGTTTTAGAAGACCATGTTGTACGTAATAATATAAATAACAATGACACACAATTCTAGGCAATCAGTAATCATGTTTATTTGGGATATTTATGTGTATCAAACATTCAAATCTATATATTTTTTTTATTTTAATAAAGGTGCCATGTCTAAATAAACTGTTCTAAATGTGTTCATGTATCTGTCTAAAACTGTGGCTGTCGTTTCCACAATAAGATCCGTCTGTAGCTCTGTCAACACTTGCTCTGAAGCTGTGAGGTCTGACACCTATGAGCTGGGTAAGTTCCAGGCTTTCTCTCTCACCATTTCTCTTTTCACACACTCATACACACATGCTGCAGCACCACTTAARAAGGCGGATGGATCTCCTTACCTCATTATGCATTAGCTTACATGTCTGACTCCTATGGGCCCAAAAGCTAGTTCACACAATCAGGAAGTCAGGCTCTCACAAAATGCCTCTACACAACTTGAATAAATGCCATCAGAATTAAAAAATAAAAACTAAACCTATCAGTTATATTTTAAAATCAATAAAAATATTTACCTAATATCTATTAGGCTATTAGACTCTTTAAAGTCTATTACTGAGCTCACTTATATCCATGAAGTTTGTGTCAAAATACCTTGGTTCAGTATCTTATTTATCTGAGCACAAGAGATTCAGTAAAGGAAGTACCAACTGGAATGCAACTTGAATAACTAGCTGAAGAATTTTGCTGTTCCAGTCAGAGCAACACTAGCATRTGGGCTGGCGCAACAAAGCAGCAACTTGTATAAACGCAGTGTAGTATTTGTATAAGTATTTTGCAACACAACTAKCAAAAACAAAGGAATACAACAGGGAGCTGTGTCAGGAATTTCWAAATTTTCCCCTAATTACTTAATTTTGTTCAGAATATTCCATTATTTATTTGTGCATCTGAACATTTGTTATCACGGGTATACCCGCTGTGATTCAATTGTTCCACATACTTAAAGAACGTAACATAAGAACATGTAAAGAATACTTGCAGTGAAYGTAGACTACTTACAGATTTAGACTCATAACACTGCTGTGCGAGAAGAATTTGTAAAATAAAACAACCCATCCAAACATCATCTTTTTCGAAGTTTGGTCATGGGGACAGTAGCTTAAGCTGGGAGGCCCAGACCTCTCTTTCCCCAGCCTCCTCTTTYAGCTCTTCTGGTGGGACTCCAAGGTGTTCCCAGGCCAGACGAGAGACATAGTCTCTCCAGCATGTCCTGGGTCATCCTCTGGGCTTCCTCCCAGTTGGAAATCCCTGAAGCACCTCCCTAGGGAGGCATACAGGAGTTTTCTTTACCAGATGCCCGAACCACCTCAACTGGCTCCTCTCGATGTGGATGAGCACCAGCTCTACTCTGAGTCTCTCCTGGATGATAGAACTTCTCACCCTATCTCTAAGGGAGAGAACAACTACCCTGCAGAGAAAACTAGTATTGATTGTCTGTATACCATACCATACCATACCATACCATACCATACCATACCATACCATACCATACCATACCATACCATACC
>NW_013952811.1:394630-406628 GCF_001266775.1 Austrofundulus limnaeus
GACTCGTGATGGTCGGTTTTACATACTGTGCCAAACAGCCAGCATGGGTCTTGGGATCTTTACTGGATCTACCAAAAATAGCAGCTCCATCTTATCATCATTAAGTTTCAGGAAATTTTGGGCCATCCAGGACTTCAAATCTTCAAGACATAAAMACAGAGACTGAAGACAGGTGGAATCTGCATTCTTCAGCGGTAAATAAATCTGTATGTCATCCGCATAGCAATGAAAAGCAATGCCATGTTTCCTAAGAATAGAGCCAAGAGGAAGGAGGTACAATAGAAAAAGAAGAGCACCTAGAACCGCGCCCTGTGGTACACCATACAACAGTGGAGCAGAGGATATATGGCCATCAAGACAGACAGAAAAAGTATGTTCGGCCAAATAAGATTTAAACCAATCCAGAGCTATATGACCAACGCCTACCCACTGTTCCAAATGAGAAAGTAAAATTCTATGGTCAACTGTGTCAAAAGCAGCTGATAAATCCAACAATACCAAAACAATACCAAAACAACACAGTCACCAGAATCAGTTGCTAAAAATATATCATTAAAAACTTTTAAAAGAGCTGACTCTGTGCTATGGAATGGCTTAAAACCAGACTGAAAAATCTCTAAAATATTGTGCTCAATAAGATAGACCATTAGCTGATTATGAACCAACTTCTCAAGAATTTTAGAAAGGAAAGGTAGTTTAGAGATAGGTCTATAATTTGCCTGAACATCAGGATCCAAAGTTGAATTTTTAATTAAAGGTTGGACAACTGCATTTTTCAAATTTACAGATAAAACACCTGAAGACAAACTGCTATTAACAAGAGTAAGAACTAAAGGACCTATAGAAAGGAAAACCTCATTAAATAGTCTTGGTGGAATAGCATCATCTGGAGAACCAGTTAGCTTTAGGTGGCTAACCACCTCCTGCAAAGATTGCAGGGTCACACATTCAAAGCTGTGAAAAACAGCAGAACAAGGCACAAAAAGTAAAGGGTCCTGAACAGAGGGTATGATCTGGGATCTAATAGAAGTGACTTTGTCAACAAAAAAGTGTAAAAAGCTTTCACACACAGCAGGTGAAGTCTCCATAAAATTACTATGTGGAGCATTTAAGACAGAGTCAATAGTTTTAAATAAAACAGAAGGATTGTGACTGTTAGATACAATCAGATTTGACAGGTATTTCTTCTTGGCATCTTTTACAATCCTTTGATAACGACACCAACATTCCTTCAAAATCTGGAGTGACACCTGTAATTTGTCCATTCTCCATTTGCGTTCAGCTCTGCGACAGTCTCTCCTGCCAGCCCGAGTAGCATCATTTAACCAGGGTTCATGTTTAGATTTTGAGAGTCTAATTTTTAGAGGTGACACCACGTCTAGAGCTGCTTTGCTGGTAWGATAAAACCAGTTGCTGAGTTCCTCTGTATTATTTCCAACAGTCCCTGGGATGGTACAGTTCTGATTAAAAACAAGAGAAAACTGACCAGCAGTAGAAGAGTTAAAAACACGACAAAACCTAGCTGCAACACGTGGTCTAACTTTGGTACAGGACAACATTATCTCAAATAAAACAGGCATTTGATCTGAAAACAGTGGATCACTGATCACCAAGTTAAAAACAGGTAGACCGTAGGATAAAACAAGATCCAGAGTGTGACCATGTTCATGCGTAGCACCAGTCACAGACTGCCCAAAATTAAGAGTCAATAATATCAAGAAATGCCTGAGCCAAAGGTGAAGTAGGACACAATATCACAGTATCAACAATTTCTTTTTTTTTTCTTTTACTGCTCAAAGTTTGTGGCCATAGGTGAGGGTAGGATTGTAGATGTAGCAGTAAACAGAGTGCTTTGCCTTGCAGTTCAGCTCCCTCTTCACCTCAACAGACTGACACAGAGCACTCAATTTTGCAGAAGCTGCACCAATCCATCTATCAATCTCACATTCCATTCTTTCCTCACTCATGAACAAAACCCAGAGATACTTGAACTCCTCTACTTCAGGAAGAAACTCCCCCCCAGACTGAAGAGAGCAATCCATCCTTTCCCAACTGAGGACCATGGAAGTCAAATTTTGAGGTGCTGATCCTCATCCCAGCCACTTCACACTCAGCTGCGAACCGCTCCAGTGAGAGCAGGAGATCATGGCATGATGATGCTAACAAASTAATCATCTGCAAACAGCAAACATGGAATCTTAAGGCAACTGAACCATACTCTCTCTGCCCACTGGCTGCACCGAGAAACTTTGTCCATAAAAGTTRTGARCAGAATTGGTGAGAACAGACAGTCCTGGTAGATTCCAATGCCCACCCTGAAGGGATCCGACTTACTGCCAGCAATGTGAACCAAACTCTTGCACTGCTTGTATAAAACAATAGTCAGAGCTACCATAATATAGATGCTAAAGCAATCTTTAAAAAATGRGCCACAGCAATTCCTTCACCACATAAAAAATTTAGTTTGCTGAGTTGTTCTTCCTGTCTGTATCACTAAAACAGGTTTAAGGGCACATAAAACTTGATACAGTTTGGCATTTTGTAAGTTTATTTGTAATACTAAACTGTCCTTACAAAGTAGCTGCATGATGTAGGAGCTGGCATTCTATTCAAGTATGCGGGCAAAGGCCCATGTGTGTAGGGGAAAAAATGTATGCAAAACTGTGGCTGCTATTTTCCTGCCCAGGACAGAAATGTGAATGCTAGAAAGTGCAACAATGGTTCCCACTTTATATCTCCCACAATCAGTCTCTGGAAGTTCATTGTTTCACTCACAATGCTGGCAGCATGGCAGCACCGCTGGGAACAACTACACTGCCTAAGTGCTTAGCTACTAATTCACTTCCTTTGGACATGTTTTTTTTTTCTTCTTCTTGTAAAACTAAATGAGCAACAGTGATCCCATCAGGCGTGATTGTGAGATAATGGGAGCTAATGGTAGTACATGCATGCCTGACAGCACCTATTGCAAACATATTGGGTAATTATTTACCCATGCTGACCTTCTGAAATAGGGCCAAAACAAACTTTTTAGCAATTTTAACACCCTGTGCCTTCAAACACATAGAAAATAATTAACATCAAACCTGACAAGGGTACAATTTAATGGCTGTAAACATTTATCCATTGTCATTACCCCATTGATCCTACAGGGTCACAAGGGTCACTGGTGCCCATATCCATGAGTCACAGTGCAAGGGGCAGGATGCACCCTGGACAGGTTGCAAGTCCATCACAGGACCACATAAAGATGAGCTAGACAAACAACCATTCATACTCTTGTTCACACAGGGACAATTTAGAGTTACCAATTAAACTAACATTCAAACTCATGTGATACTCTGAGTTCTGGTTAAATGCATGTTTGTGTTTTGGATGACTCTCAGCTACCACTAAGGGTGCATTCCACCAAGAAAGTCTGACCTTTGGTCCACTTTTTTGGTCCAGACAAAATAGGATACTTTTTTTTTTCCTTTGGTGTGGTTTGCATTCACATTGTGCTTTTTGCAAGTGGACTATAATTTATAAACATAGCCACACAGGTAATGGTCACTGCTTGGGGTGGCTGTGGAAGAGTAGGGGAAGGAAGAGTAGTCCTGGAACCGGAAGGTMGCCAGTTCGGTCCCCTGTCCAGCCATTTCAGTAGTTGTGTCCTTGGGCAAGACACTTCACCCACCTTGCCTACTGATGGTGGTCAGAGGGTCCGGTAGTGCTGGTGCATGGCAGCCTCACCTCTGTCAGAGTGCCCCAGGGCAGCTGTGGCTGTAGCTTACTGCCATCATTGTGTGAATAAGTGTGTGTGTGTGTGTGTGTGTGTGTGTGTGTGTGTGTGTGTGTGTGTGAATGGGTGAATGCCTGAAGTGTAAAGTGCTTTGGGGTTCAAGTGAACTTGATAAGGTGCTTTATAAGTTCAAGCAATTTACCATTTACCATTGGACAGAAATGACGGGGTCAGGAGCACAGACCCAGAAATAAAGATGGTGCTGTTAATACAATATCAAGAGCAGCTCATTCAGTGGGAGTTTTGTGATGATACAATTTTGGGACAGCGTTGTCAAACGCGTGCTGCAATCCAAAGGAGATAAGAYGCTCTGCTTTCTCGGACCCACAACAGCTCATTGTTTGTAGCGCAGTCTTAGCATTAGCAACAATGATCGGCTAATGCTGCTTAGCAATGGTGGCTTGTGAAGTCCAAAAAGTCATACATTTCCTGTAGTTGGTTCGATTCAAGGCCGGTCTGTATTCATGCTAGAAGTGAACCAGAGTTCATTTGGAAGCAAATCACCTCAAAAGTGGTCTCGGTCTGCACCAGGGTTCGCATGAAAGGTATAAAAGGTCCAGACCAACAGGGGAAACAAACTGGTCTGTTTAAAGAGAACCAAATGTGTCAGGTGTGAATACACCTTAGGTGTGGAAGCCAAATTTAAGTGGAATGACTACAAAACTTAATCAGTTGGAGATGTTTAAAATTAATCCAGTACTTCATTTGTTTCATTTTTGCAAACACCACAAACACACACAAGTTCACATGGGCAGAGTCGAGAAGGTAGAAACTCCAGGTATACAGCACAATCAGCTCAGGCACTAACACATTGCATAACTAACCATGTCAACGCATTCATTTTCATTGACTGAGACAAAGCTCTGCTGTGTCGAAACCCAACGAACCACCTCCATCTCCGCTGCGTTGAGCTGTTGAGTCATGCGCCTAATGATAGCCACCAGACTACAGGTGTAATCCACTGAGTCCCAGGAGAATGCAGCCTCTGGTATTCAGCTGATAACAGTGCTGTGGTCAGAGGCCGAAAGCATCCCTGGGGACAGAGAGGTTTGCTGCTGTTTCTGCATCTGACCTGAGAGCCCAGAGGAAGAACACACTGCGAGTTCAGTCCCGATCAATGCTGCTTGGGGGTGGTAGGTGGTGTAAAACAAAGGGTACGGCCCATAAACTAAAGGAAATAAAACCTAACTTAGTTACAATTTCATACAAATTTGAACCCATGGTAACTTTAAATCAACCTCTAACAAACATACTGTAGATTATAGAAAATGACTAGATTTAAAACTCTAMTACAGTTATTTTGCAGGATTTAAGCCAGCAACAATGTARCACATTTCTTTCAGAGAATCTATTCAGGAAAACTGAACCCAAATACTGAAAGAGTTAAACTCAGACAGTTAAACTGTCAAAGGATTAAACTCAGACAGTTAAACTGTCATAGAGTTAAACTCAGACAGTTAAACTGTCAAAGAGTTAAACTCAGACAGTTAAACTGTCAAAGAGTTAAACTCAGACAGTTAAACTGTCAAAGAGTTAAACTCAGACAGTTAAACTGTCAAAGAGTTAAACTCAGACAGGGCTGGCCTTAACCAGTTTGGCACCCTAGGCAAGATTTCAGGTGGTACCCCTTGTGCAATTTTCCAAATCTTACAGCTAATTTGCGTACAGAATATAYAGAATATTCACAAACTACATTAAATATCTCTGATATTTTTTTTATCATAGAAACCAGGTTGTCCAATTACAATAGCTAGCAATATAATTCATTTAAAGCGCAAAACCAGAAGTCTACCACATACCTGCTAACATTTGCTAGCAACAACGAGGAACAYCTGTTCATGTTAAYGAGCAGCCGTGGAGTGATGCAGTTCTAGGGGGGTCTAGGTCTACTGGAAATTTTTGTAAAAGATTTACTTAAAACTCTGCACTTTCCAGCCATTTGAAGAACAATTGACTAAATTCTTGGGATTAAGAAAACAACATAAAATCTGCATTTTATGAAAGTAGAGCACTAAAAACCAGACTTTAACTTGATCTTTATCTGAGATCAAAACTGCAATTTACATTATCCTTATTTTGTTTTCTATTGACACACTGAGCATCAGYAGTTAGTCTTGACTGCATTATATGATACCTTTATCATGAAATGTCCTCTGCACTATATGACAACTCAAATAGTAACAAAGCAGGCCGAGAAACCCACAAAAAAACTTACTTTCATAAACTTGATTTCCCAGTGATCATTCTACAGACTAAATTTGATACTCTGATAAAATTACTTTTTTGTCCCCAATTTGTGGGATAGCATTTGCCTGTAATGTCTATGCCAATACCGAGACATCTGTCATCAGATGTCTTGACTTTGTTTAGAAGTTCACACCCCAACTGTTACTTTTGGCTGCGACACAGAAATGCCATCAAGTATTATGCTAATTTTATTTTTAAAAATCATGATGAGACTAGCAAAAATAGTAATTTTACTGTTGATAAAGGAACAATTTGCTCAGCTAATCATTAGCACTCTTTTAAAAAATCAGCTGAGATGAACATTTGTCTTCCCTGTCAGTAATCTAATGTTGCTATTGATCAAGACCCTCCATGTCTTCACCCCCATCCTCTTTTTAATCTGTCTTCATGTCCACTGGGAGCTGGTGTAGGACCAACCATCAGAGCATTGCTAATATCTAACGCAAACATGCCACAACACCACAGAGATAGAAAAGGGTCAGACTGCTACAGACAGACTTAATGACCACTCCGTTCTGCCAGAAGCCAAGGTCACAGAGACAGCATGAGATAGCACAACACAGCTGACTGGCTTTTATCGAAATTAGTCTTCCACTTAATGTTTCTGTTCAGATAAAAACAAAGATTTCTTACTGTTTAAAAAGGGCCCACTTTCCCTCCCAGGCTATCTTCTATATTTCCATTCCCTGGTGGCTTTTTACCATTGTACAGAAATCAAGATGAATCAAAAAAGCAGCATGTTTGTTGTTGCAAATGAATAACAAAAACCATGTGCTTGATTTTGCATTGGTTGTAGCCAAATGTGCATGAATATTCATTGGTGAATCTCAGCATCTGTGTTTGCATCTGTGTGTCTCCATCTCCCATCTTTGTTCGATGGTGTAATTGAACTAAAGCACCTGGCATCGTGAAGTGATGAATGGTGGCTGGCTCTGGTTTTGACTGTGCACCAGATGAGGAAGAGGTGCAAGAATCATGAAGGATACAGGTCTCATTCCTGTGCAGCCTGTAGTTCCAGCTGAATCTCCTTGCAAAATAAGCTTATTACACATCATTTATAATAGCTGGTTTTGGTGTAGGTTTACATTTGTGCTTTACCTCCATTGTAAGCTAATCTATCACTGAAATATTCATGTATGTCCAAYATACAAATAACCTGAAGTGTTTTCRCTGGACCTCCAAAGTATGTGCAGTGTATAATCCTATTAAGATGTGACAACAATTGATTAACTGCATTAATAAACTAGTCAGAACATATATCTAAAATAGCCATCTCAATTTATTGTTATTGTGTCATGTGCCATTTCTTTGTCTTCTTCAGCAAACCTAATTTGAACCTTGTGAACCCATTTTTGATGTAAAACCAGATATGAAAAGGACTAAGCTAAATCTAAACAATAGCAAAACATTTTATTTTTCAGGAAAACCCATTTAAGTATTTCTTTTCAGCTGGTTTTCTGCTGATACTGATATATTGCTATAAATTTTCAGAATTAATTTCCATTTAATGGGGTGATGTCAACACAAGCTGGTTTTAAATAGAAACAAAAGGACCAAGGACTTAAAAAAAACTAATAGAACATTGCACATTAACAGCATGATTGATTTGTACAGTTATTGTATTTTAGCCAAAGCTCTGTTTTTTTTTCCTTTTATTTAACAACAACCAGATTATTATTTAAAATAACAAAAATGACAAAGGTGTGTATGTAAAGTGAAAATGTAAATTCAGAAGTGGAAAAAAAGCAGTAGCTGTTTCTTGGTCTTGAACCAGAATTTCAAGGTTCAGAGTGCTGTGACTAATCGAACCACCTGCCATCCCTTTCAGTCTTAAAGAGATAGTATAGTTATTTTTAAGAATATCAACAATTAATATCCTACCTGTTTGTTGATAACTCTTTGAACTACCTCAGCTTGGAGAAATARAGTCAAAATCTGATTAGATTGACARGCTAACTGCTAGACCAAAGTGAATTCCTCTGGTTTTAAAACAAAACTGATTTTAAAAATTTCATAGCAGTTCATGTAAATGTTATTTTATATATTTAAACTGCTGTCAGGTTTACATTTGGTAGTTAATCTTGTGAAAGTATTAACCTAATCCTGTTGGAAGCGCCCCAAGCTATGCAGCTAGCAGCTGTTTGACAATTGCTGTTTGACATTAGAATACAAGGTAAATATAATACATGCACAAAAGGTTGCCTTCAGGCCCAGGCCTCCCTTGTAAACGAGATCTGCAATCTCAATGGGATTTGCCTGGTTAAACAATGGTAAAATAAAAAAATTTGTTTGTGTAATGTGAAATAATCACGATGATAATGTTTCTAATGCTCACAAGAATGGCTATCAAGTTGGCTCTGCTTGTACACAAAGTCATTCCCTCACTGGTCTYCCAAACTGAGGAAATTATGTCATCTAGATTCTACAACACGTAAGATTGACTGTTCATAACTTTTCCACAGAGCCCCAGCTCAAACATTTTGGAGAACTTTGTAGCTTGAGAAAGAAAACAGTGTAGATTTATGTTAACCCCAAATATGGAAACATCTATATGAGTTATTTTTTTAATAATATAGRTATAAAAAGAAGAATTGTTTTGCTAGGTTTGTTTGGGTACAGCTTCTAGGATAACTGGGAAATTGTGAATTTGATGGAAAAATAGCTATACCTCCAGATTTGAATTCAATTCAATTCAATTCAAATTCAATTCAAAAATACTTTATTGATCCCAGAGGGAAATTAGGTGTTGTAACTCATTTAACTAAAAACTTATTGTAGGTGCTGATGGCTGTGGGTGGACATGGCCATGGTGTTTGTTGCATCCCATGACTTTCCATGATACAATGACTGAAGGACTTTGGGATAATATTCTGGAGTGGTTTTGGGACTGACCAAAGTTCTATGTAGTTAATCAGGAGTTATATGAAGCAAACCTCTTAGACTGTTAACACAGCAAGCAAATTAGCAATTACAAGTACATCCACATGATGTTGCAGCAGTTATTAGGCCATTTGACTGCACTTACAATACTTGGCCACATGCTAACAATCGACAAAATTATGTGAATAGTCAATGTTTTTACAATGAATTTCTAAGTTAGGTAAAAAATGTAAAGAAATGCCACTCTGGCATAAAAAAATCTCCATTAGCCGAGCTCTGTTGCTTTAGTTACAACCAGAATTTGTCAACTTATTGTGAGCCTGATCTAAAGTAGTTTATTTCCCACACCCTGATAAGCACAACCCCAAAAATCTAACTGAATGTTGTGACAAAAAATAAAATAAAATAAAACAAAACACCAGGTGTGTGATTTTACTGCATTCTGCTTTGATCAAACATGCACCAAGTGGAATCCAAATGTGTGCTGTGACTGAATCTGGTCTGTTCAAACTGATCACACAATAACCTGATATATTCTACACTGTGAGTCAATTTAAAAGCACAAACTAGGAACATTGCAGTTTGTTAACATCTTTAATCATTCCTATATAGTAAAATGTCCAAGAAAAAGTGACCTAAGTTGAATTAGGCTCAGCTGTGTGGACCTGACTTTGAAATTTACAACCAGCTCTTCATTTCATGTGTAGCTTGTTAATCATGCATGTTACAAAATAGCATTTTAGCGATGGTATGTGGAAACTGTATGAATGAAAATCAGTGCAAGATCACATAAAAGTCCCAACATGTTGCACTAAAGGTCTCCATTGCTTTCGGACATGTTTTTGTCAGAGAGCCAGGACTTTAGCTTCGCAGTGCAAACAGAGAGAGAAGACGAGAAGTGCCAGCGCTGCCTGCTGATGTACGGCGCTGCAGAAACCTTCCAGCTCCCTGAACTCAATGATCTGTGTATTGATCAGCTTGTTTTATATTACTCCCCGGAAACACACAAACTGTGCATGCCCTGTTGCAAATAAAAATCCTCACTTTTAATATTAAGTTCATATATTTTCCCTGTTTATAACTGTAGAGCCATGGTTCTCTGCTCTGCTGGCTGCAGACAGTAAACAGKGTCAGACCTGATAAAATGAAAACCTGCTGACCATGAGTGACAGAGTGCCCAAAGGATGAAGCTCGACACTTGGGGTTGTGTGTAATTACTTGAAGTGTGTCCATGGCCTTTGGGCTATCGCACTCAAAGCGGCGGTAAAGAGTGCACACAGAACAGGCTCGGTCATGTCCGAACGCTGGAAGCACCGAAGGCGGACAGGAACATATGTTTGACTGACAGGGATGAAAGAAGAAACGATGTTCTTTTCTTCAGCTCGGTATCTCAAAGCCATTTAATTAACTGATCATGATCGTTGTGAGCACCTTTATGAAAGCACAAGTTTTGTCAGTTTCTTGTCATGTACAGTAGGTGTGAGTTAACACAATGTCAAGAAGGGAAATACATCAGCAATGACAGAGAAGCAACTGCTGCTGCCCCTCAATCTGGGAAAAGACAAAGGTTATTCAAAGCATTGGGAGCCCATCATCCTACAGTGAGAAAAGTTATCCACAAGTGGAAAGCACTTAGAACTGATCATCCCAGCAAGTTGATTGCAACGTCAGACAATGCAATGCAATGCTCACAGACTGTGCAAAGAAAAACCCTAGGGGTACATCTCAGATTCTAACAGGTTAAAGGTTACATTCCAATACAGTACAAGAAAAAAAAAACAACTGAACAAGTATGAACAAGTAAGACATAGCTTGAGAAGTTTGGAATGGTTGCTTTCTGTTTTGGCTTGTTTTGCAGCCACTGGACCAGGGTACCTCGCAGTCACTGTTCCAACAATGAACCCCTCTGTTGACCAAGGTATTCCAGAGTCAAATGTCAGACCACCTGTCTGACAGCTAAAGCTTGGACCAAACTGAGTCATGATACAGCAAAAACAATGACCCAAACAACAGCTGCAAATCTACAACAGAATCACTACAAACAGAATYAAGGTGCTGCAATGGTCCAGTCAAAATCCAGACCTATGGTTGCGCATCACGTGCAATTATTTGTCAGTAAAACTGACAACAATTACCATTTGTCTCTTGATGATGCGCTTTTGTGCACAACACACACAATCACCATAAGTGTGCATGTGAGCCCAAAGGTGGAAGGTGGCGTGGAGCAGCTAACGCTAACCCTAAACCTACAAACTTGTTTAGTTACGTGAAACACCGGCATGAAGACTGAGGAAAGCCAGCAAATGTGGACCAAGAGACTCCCGTCTATTTCAAGTTGCAGCTGCTAAAGGAGGTTCAGACACTGCTAAATCACTCACTTCCCCAATGCTTTTCCTTTGGCTTCTTTTTTGTTTAATATTATTTGACGTAGAACCTGGGAAAGACCAGGGGTCTCATTTATAAAGGATTGCATGGAAACCATACTAAAAGTGAATGTACAGCTAAAAGGCAGAAATGGCGTACGCCAAAAAAATTCAGATTTATAAAACGGTGCGTACGCACGTTTCTGCGCATCTTTCCTTTATAAATCACAGCCACACGTCAGAGTTTGCGCACGAGGTCCCGCCTCAGGTTCTACCCTCTGCACGCCCACATTCAACCATAAACAGTCAATGTACAGTATCTCATGAATGTTAAGATGTATTTAAATCAGTCAGCTGATCAATGCCAACAAAAGTGATTGGTTCAGGCACTCCGTTGTGTGTCTGGAGGATGACAGGTGCTGACTGASAGCTGCTGACGTGAACAGATTGTCTGTAATTGACACAGATTTTCCCTCATTTTGCTTTAGAGTAATCTAAAGATTTTTATTAAAAAACACTCAGCTTGAAATTAATTTTCTCTCAGAGCCTGCAGGACGATAAAAACAATATAAATTAAATTAAATAAGTCAGATAAAATTAGAAATAAGTCCCCCGCTCTTCTCCTCGTCCTCTCCCCCTCCTGCCTGCTCTGTTATCCGCGGCAGACACCCCCCTCCTGCGCACACGCATCCCCCCGCGCGCGCGTGACAAACACGGACATTAAACG
>NW_013952811.1:406969-408945 GCF_001266775.1 Austrofundulus limnaeus
AAACTTTTCAGCTTTTGACCCACAAAATAACAGCAGCAGAGACCTGAGCCCACAACTATTTTTGATGATAAACATTTGTATCAGGTCAACTAAACATGGGCATAGTAACAATATTTTTATACTACATTTATCCCTTTTAAATATACTAACCTCACTCCTTTTGTAACAACTAAGGCAAAACTGTAATTAATTCAGAAAATCTTTTCAGGACCCCACTTTGATGTTTCGAGACCCCACTTTGGGTCCCGACCCCAACTTTGGGAAACACTGGTCTAGCCAGTCTCCAGACCTTAATCCCATCAAAAACCTACAAACGGAGCTGAAACTCTGAGTTGCCAAGTGACAGCCTCAAAATCTTAATGACTGGGAGATGATCTGCAAAGAGGAGTGGACCAAAAATCCTCCTGACAAACCTCATCATCAACTACAAAAAAAAGTCTGACTGCTGTGCTGCCAACAAGGTTTTTTTCCACCAAGTATTAAGTCTTGTTTGCCAGAGGGATCAAATACTTATTTCTCTCTGCAAAATGCAAATAAATGTATATAATTTATAAAATGTAATTTTCTGGAGTTTTTTTTAAAAATGTCGCTCACTGTTAAAATGAACCTAACCCTTAAAATCATAGGCCTGCTGTTCATGTTTTTGTAAGTGGGCAAACTTGCAAAATCAGTAGGGGATCAAATACTTAATTCCCCCACTGCATATCTGCTATGTACCTTTTTGTTTACATTTTGCTGATGTTTGTTCACTTATTTAACACACAATAAACACACTTTGTGTGTGCGCCCACGTGTGTGCATTCACAGAACATTAAAACAAAAATGTGAATAAATTCTTGTTACTGCTGTGCACATAGGCTAAGTGTGATTGTGTTAAAGAGAAATAAAGTCAAAGGAACAATCAAAAGTTTTTTATTATAAAAGTTATTTTTTCATTAAATTTCTTAAATGTCTTGCTTAATTCCTTATTAATACAAAATATTTCCATCCTGTGTGAATTTCCTGTCACTTTGCTGCTGATGCACCTGAATTTCTCCACTGAGGGTCAATAAAACAATTTCTAAATAATTCATTTAGAGTTTCATTAATGTGCCACACCACATCTGTCTTTGTTAAAGATCATTAAAGATCAATAAAACAAAATATTTCAACCTGAAAGCTCATATTTTCAATGTGTGACAGTCAAATATAAATACATCCTTGCTGTTTGTAACAAACCAAACCGTGAGAAAAAAATTTGTGGAGTTATGATTATTTTAGTTGGATGAACATTGGTTACGTATTGTAACCCCAGATTCTAAGTGTAAGCACAGCCCTCTAAGGCTGTCGCTGATGGGTATCCTTCTGCGCCCCGCGCACATTCTGAAAAACCAATAGTCCACGCCCCCGTCCCGTGGGGCCCCACCTTGGTCCTATAAAAGCCAGTTGGACCGATGTACGTCTCCCGAAAGCTTACTTTCACTTCAGCTTCGGAAGCCGGTGAGGCCCTGATTCTTAGAGGGCTGCACTCATAGAATCTGGGGTTACAATACGTAACCAACGTTCTATTTCGTGTAAGCTCCGCCCTCTAAGGCTATCGCTGATGGGTATAGAGGCCGAGCCCGATGTAGTCTGCGCCTCACCGGCTAGACTCGTGAAGCTTCCGCCCAAGAACCCCAGATGTTACTCAAGCAGGGGCCGCGACAGCAGCCGACCCGCACAGTGAACAACTGCGTCAGCCCCTGTCCGTCACATAATTCCAATGATGTGAGGGGGAAAGGACCAAGTGTTGTGTGTGAAGTCATTTCACGCGTACAGGTCCTTCCCAAAAAATTAGCATATTGTGATAAAGTTCATTATTTTCTGTAATGTACTGATAAACATTAAACTTTCATATATTTTAGATTCCTTGCACACCAACTGAAGTAGTTCAAGCCTTTTATTGTTTTAATATTGATGATTTTGTTAAGACTGAGTGTTTGAGCTCTGAATAATTG
>NW_013952811.1:413074-414700 GCF_001266775.1 Austrofundulus limnaeus
CTCTGGTGTCAATTGATTAATGTTTCGGCCGGGCTTGTTGTGGTTTCTCTGAGTTCCCAGGTTAAAAAACCGAACACCCCCTCCTTGAGTGTGAATATTGTTTTAAAATGCAAAACTTCAATAAACAGTTCTGCAAATGTTTTCAATGTGTCATTAAAGAATTATCTTTGTGCACAAACGAACACAATAAGCTACGTGCAACATCCAATAATGTTGTTCCTTCCCCATCCAGTGGAGGGCAGCAGCGACACGTCTCCAACAGTAAGGCAAGTCAGTCGCTTAGCAATGCGACTCCCTCTCTGGCGTGCATGCGCACCCTCTCCATGGGTACAAAGAACTGTTGCTATGGGTTACAGACTGCAGTTCTGCGTCAGGCCGCCTCGCTTCCGGGCCATTGTAAACACAGTGGTGACAGACGAGGCAGCCGCCATTTTAAGAGAGGAAATTTCGAGTGGTTCCAGCTGCAGAAACACAAAAAGGTCTGTACAGCCGTTATTTTCTTGTTCCGAAGAACAAGGATCTGAGAGTGTTAAACTGGTACCTTCAAATATACAGGTTCAAAATGTTAGCGCTCAAACAGCTAATTCACTCAATCAGCCCGGGCGATTGGTTTGCGACCATCGATTTAACAGATGCCTATTTTCACATAGCGATTCAACCAGAGCACAGAAAATATCTCAGGTTCGCCTTCGAGGGTGTAGCCTATGAGTATTTTTCGTTTTTTTCGTTTTCGTTCCTCGGACTAGAAATCTGCTCCTTGTCAAGCAGGGCTCACTTCTCAGAAAACAGAGCGGCCGCGTTTCACCGCTGCTTAGCTCAGTTCCAACAGGGACGCAAACTGAGCTTCAAAACCATACTAGACAAAGACTCTCTCACTGGATTGTAGAGGCCATCTTGCTAGCATATAGCAGCAAAAACCTTCCAATCCCTCTTGGAGTTAAAGCTCACTCCACCAGGGGTGTAGCGACATCTTGGGCCCTTTTAAAAGGGGTACCTGTGAGTGACATTTGTGCCGCGGCCAGCTGGGCCTCACCAAACACTTTTGCACGATTTTACAGCCTGGATGTAACAGCACCTTCGGTGGCTCATTCTGTACTTTCTGCTGGGTCCAAAGCTCTTCATTAGTACAGTACTTACTCAGGCACACTACTTAACTCAGGTATGATACTGCTCTGTGTGGCGTTTTGACAAGTCCCATATTCAACTGTGTGTTGTACTGAGTGAAATGACTGAAAAGGAACGTAAGGTTATGACTATAACCACGGTTCCTTGAAGGAATGGAACGAAGTACAATACCTTGTTGGCCCCGCATCACAATAGGCTCGGTGAAGGGTGGTATCTAACTGAGTAATGATGCTGGTGAAGGCGGAGCCTGTCACCCGACGTTCATCGTCACCACGTCACCGCTCTAAAGACGTGATTAGAGGCGGCTTCAGCCAGGCACGCGAGGGCGCGCGTGTCCCATATACAACTGTGTGTTGTACTTCATTCCATTCCTTCAAGGAACCGTGGTTATTTTCATAACCTTACGTTTACTAGGTAAATATGTACTCTTGGAAAATGTTGTATAATACATCCTAAAAATGTTAAATATTTGTTACTGATGGAAAAAAAATGGGGGGGGGG
>NW_013952811.1:416327-421428 GCF_001266775.1 Austrofundulus limnaeus
GACTGCAGGCACGATTTCAGCTAAAGAGCTCCTCTCCATCTGTTTCAGGTTAGTGGACATCATTCAGTAAACTGTCCCGTCGGGAAATATGTCGCTACGTCACACAGGTTGATGCGGCGCGTCGAGCTGCAAAAGCTCAGATTTTCTAACTTCAGCGATTTGCGCCTCAGCGCGTCGAACGCTCAGATCGTTCAAATTGTTCAAATCGCGCTGCTCTAATCGTGTGCTTGAGGCGCCGCAGCACTTCCCAACACGGATTGAAGCGCGTCCACCATAGACTTTTGTATGTAAACCTGAAGCTCCTGATGCTGAAACCGCGTTTGGTGTGAACGCACCATAAGTCTTCCTATGAAGAGAGGAAGACTTCATGAGATTGATTCATGCTGGACTTTCTTGATTGACTCATTAGCACCTCTAGTGTTTGAACAAGGAACTACATCCACCATCATTGCAAAGTAGAGACGAGTGAAAGGACAGGGGTACTTCAGGTGTTCTTGTTTTCTGATTTGCTAAAAGCTTGAATTTAAAGCTCAGTTCAGGAGAAAACAGCAGCACCAGAGAAACTGAACTGTCCCCATTGATTTCCTTAACCAGTCTGAAATTCACCAGGAGCAGCAGAGCACAGCAGGCTGAGAACAGCACACAGCTGAACACCTGAGCATTGATCTCCTCTCAAGACAAAACTCTGATGGGAAATGTGGGAAAATAGAACTGAGTGTCTGCCTTGGGTGTTTTGTCTCAATCTTTCCGACTAGCTGAACAGTGAGGATTGAAGTTTGAACACCTGGATGATTCTGAGGATGATTGGGAGAAGATGCTGTGGTCAGATGAGACAACTCGCCGTGTTTGGAGGAAGAGAAATGCTGACTATGAGCCAAAGAACATCGTCCCTACTGTCAAGCATGGAGGTGGGAAAATTATGTTTTGGGGTGTTTCTCTGCTAAGGGCACAGGACTACTTCACTGCATAAATGGGAGAATGGATGGAGCCATGTACCGTAAAATCATGGACGGATGAATGTTTCAGTACAATTTGTTCAGGGAGTCATTATATATTTTGCTAACAAACAGGATTGACTCCAACAGTTAACAGGAAAGCTTTGAGCAAAGATCTCACGAAATAAATTRTAGCACTTGTGTGTTTTGGGCATTAGTCTAAACTAGAACCACACTTAATCTTGGCACATTAGCTATGAAATTAACAGTTATATTCATTATAATGAAACTGAAACACCTGTCATTTTAATGCGGGAGGTTTCATGGCTAAATTGGACCATCCTGGTGGTCAAYCTTCATTAATTACACATTGCATCAGTAAGAGCAGAGTGTGAAGGTTCAATTAGCAGGGTAAGAGCACAGTTTGGCTCAAAATATTRCAATGCACACAACATTATGGGTGACATACCAGAGTTCAAAAGAGGACAAATTGTTGGTGCACATCTTGCTGGTGCATCTGTGGCTAAGACAGCAAAGTCTTTGTGATGTGTCTCTTATTGACAACATGAAGCTAATACTTCAATTCAGTAAACATATTACACTAACTGTTGTTGTGTGGGCTGTTTTAAAGCAGCAGTTCAATTGGTTTATATATCTTACCTGTTGTAAACAGTTTATTCACTGGCTTCAGTTTAGAGAAATAAAGTTTCATCCTAACTGGATTGATGAACAAACAACTAGTCCAATCAAAGCCAAGACTAAAACTGATTAATGCCTTGTTAACTCCCGTGATTTTTTTTTACACTCTGTTAGATGACCTCGCCCACCCCATACTCCTAACAAACAGAAGTAAAATAAATAAACAGGTTGATAAAAATGTAAATCTCAATAAAAATAAAAGACATATATGTTGTAAATGCATGTTAACGCATTTCAGATATGCATATACACACATGTCAAAACACATAACCATAATGCTCAGTTCAGAGTGATTTGACAGTTTGTAGATTTACCATAAAACAGGAAATAATTCCTGGTTATTTTAAATGATCCAGCAGTTTTACGGACCAAAAGTCAGCCTTAAAGAAAATAAAAGATCATTTTAACCCTTCATTGTAAAAAATGAAATGTTGGATTTACTTAACCATGTTATGTTACTGTACCTGGTTCCACTTAACTGAGTTGAGTAAATTCAAAGCAATATACCAGTTTTTTTTAGCCAAAGAACATGAGTATGTTGCTTTGAATTTATTCAACTCAGTTAAGTGGAACCAGGTAACATAACATGGTTAAGTAAATCCAACATTTCATTTTTAGAGTATGGTCAGCAGAGGTGTGAATGCTATTGTCCTTTATAGCAAAAGAGAGTTGGTGGAATGAATGAGCCACAGCCTGAAGAAGGCAGGTAAGGCATTAGGAGCACCATCATCCCCATTTACCTCATTTAAAAATTCTCCAGTGTTTATGAAAACACTAAAAACCTTTACACTATTTTCAGTTTTGTGCTACACACTGATTTTTTCTTTCTTTCCGGTCTCGCCATCCACGATGAAGAGACGTGATATTTCTCTCTGAGCGTGAAGCGGGTATGAGTTAATGATTCACTTCATAAGACCCTTACCATTGATGATCGTTCTTCACTTCTTTGGGAGTGATGAGGAGAGAGATATGATCAGAGCTAAAAAAAAAAAAAAAGACTATACTTTCAGGGATCATTTCTATAGTTTTTAACTTGAGAAATGTGTTTCAAAAGTGCCACACACTGATTTTACACAGAAATGTATGGTTACGTTTTGAGACAGTAATCCACTTCAATCTTGGCTTCACTTGGACGAGCTGACCTAAAAACTATCAGCTCAAAATCTCCAAAATGAGGAAGAAAAGTATTTACAACAGGGAAGATATTGCTCTAAAGAACTTAATTTTCAGAAAAGTCCTTTAACTGATTTAAGTACACAGTTTGTTTTCAGCAGGCTACCCAGCTGCCCTGTCTCAGTGTCCTGAGGAAGYGGCTGGTCCTGAAGTTTTTAGGAAGCTGGACAATAGTGGGATGTGAGAGGTGCCCTGTTCTTTTTTCTGCTGCCCTGCACACTCTTGCTTCTTAACGTTTGTATGGCAGTACTTGATCAAGATRTTCCCCTTTTGTCCTTTTACCTTGTGCACAGAGTTTATTGCAGCCTGGTTAAAACCAGCCCCTTGTCCTTTGCCCTACTGCTTTTGTCACTCTCTTTAACTGTATCTGTATGTGTGTGCATCTTTGTCTGTAATTCGAGCAACATATTCCACAAATCACTGAGTGTATTTTAATTAAACCTTCACAATATATATTTGGCTGTACCTCTGTAACTGATTAACTTTAGGATTCAAGCCAATTTCATATCCACACCTAATTGACCTTAGCTACCACATAAAATAGCTTTAACTCATTGAATTTAACAGATACATAACTAATCTTTGGTGTGGCAGTAGCTGAGTCATTTACAGCCCGTACTCCAGGTGTAAACAGATCATGTGAGATCATATGAGATGTTACAATATTGCACAAGATTGCACATTATGTAAGTTTTAAGACTGAACAAAAATGGCTATAACTTTGTCATTTCTCAACATAAGATGGATTTAGTCTAAGTTTTTGTCATGAAATTGTGTGCAGCATGCGTCAAACTCAAGGTTCATGGGCCACATTTGGCCTGTGACTTCTCTGCCCGACCCACCAATGAGGTTCTGATTCAACCCCACAAATTAAACTAATTTAAGTGGTGAATGATAATAATATTTATCCAGCCCCTGAACTGTTGGCTTTGAGTTACTGTGCCCACCTGAGCAATTTAGTTGAATAGCACTGTATGAATGTCTCAAAATATTGACCATAAACTACGTCTCCCATAATGTGCATCAATTATTTTCACCATAGAATGACAGAATCCTACCACTAGGTGGAGGTGCACAGATTTTAAAAGTAGCCAACAGCTGGCGAAATTCACCTTGTAAAATCGATTTAGCTGCAATTTCGCCAGCAATTTTTGCTGGGAAATGGGTATTTCCCACTTACGTCATACATTTAAACTGAAATGTCTTTGCAGTGGGAACTCCCTGTCGGAAAGCGGGAGCAGCTGGTGGGAACCAAGTCCAGAATTCAAGATGGTAACTACTCACTACAACTCAACAGTGAATAAAACACTTACTGTTACTTTTTAATACCGTACTTCTGTGTTGTTTAGTCAGTTGCACTTTTCAATGTTTATACACAAGAGGACATAATAAAAYCGTTTCTATGCGCAAAATTTAGAGCTCAGTTATTGTTTGTTAGCRGTGTTTAGCATAGCAATGAAACAAGGAACGTGATGTTTCCTGTTTGAAAAGTCAAATTTAGTTACAACTGACTCTTTGAGGGCCACCATAATGCTCATGTGGCCCTCAATGAAAATAAGTTTGACACCCATTTAACTGTAGATAATGATTCACTGATATCTCCACATCAGTGGGACTTAAATGTAAATAGGGCTCTGCAGGCTGACGTGCCAGTTGTGTCAACCCCGTATTGTGCTTCTGTCCGCTCAACTATTGGGGCAGAAAAACAGGAAGCTGTTCTTCCTGTTCACTGAAGGCAGTGGGGCAGGAGGACATCATGTCAAAACAGTATTGTCACTGTGTGTAAAGGCTTCATAGTCAACATTATTCCAAGTCCTTACTGGAACAAACCTGTTCACTGTGGCGTCGCTGTCTCCCTGTTGCCTCCATAAGTGTGCCAAGTTGCATGAAATAGCCACTATCAGCACAAATGACACTTTTGTGGGAGCTGCTGAACTCATGACAGATACATGATCACGTTTTTTTCTCTCTCTCCCGAATGCATCGCTTCATTGTTTTAACCTAATCATTGTGTTTCTGTTGGAGCCAATGTGACTTTTGTTTGACAGTCATTTCGAGGCCACATGCACGTCCACTATCAGTGGAACTGATCTTCAACATGCGTGCACAGTCGTAACCTCTTGTTCGTCCAGGGGGGACAAGCTCACACAAAAACAAACTCCACTGCACCCTGAAATGCAACACTGAAATCTCCACCCTTTCCTATGTAATGTGTTGCTATTTAATACACCCACATTGCATCTCTCTCTCTCTCTCTCTCTCTCTCTCTCTCTCTCTCTCTCTCTCTCTCTCTC
>NW_013952811.1:422457-425990 GCF_001266775.1 Austrofundulus limnaeus
AGATGTAACATTTAACATTTAGCATGTAGATTTATCTTTTAACATTTAGATTTAACATTTACCATTTAGATGTAACATTTACCATTTAGATGTAACATTTAACATTTAGCATGTAGATTTATCTTTTAACATTTAGATTTAACATTTACCATTTAGATGTAACATTTACCATTTAGATGTAACATTTAACATTTAGCATGTAGATTTATCTTTTAACATTTAGATTTAACATTTACCATTTAGATGTAACATTTACCATTTAGATGTAACATTTAACATTTAGCATGTAGATTTATCTTTTAACATTTAGATTTAACATTTACCATTTAGATGTAACATTTAACATGTATTTATCTTTAAACATTTAGATTTAACATTTAGCATGTACATTTATCTTTAAACATTTAGATTTAACATTTAGCATGTAGATTTATCTTTTAACATTTAGATTTAACATTTAGCATGTAGATTTAATTTTCAACATTTAGATTTAACATTTACCATTTAGGTGTAACACTTAATGTGTAGATTTATCTTTTAACATTTAGATTTAACATTTAGCATGTAGATTTTACTTTTAACATTTAGAACATTTACCGTTTAGATGTAACAATTAACCTTTAGATATAACATTTAACATGTAGATTTTACTTTTAACATTTAGATTTAACATCTAGCATGTAGATTTAACTTTTAACACTTAACATTTAGATGTAACATTTAACATTTAGATTTAGCATTTAGATGACACCTCATGATATTGTGAGATGCCATGCTCAGAGTATGTGTTGTGAATGGCCCCTAAATTTTAATTTGGTATCTGTATGATTTACTAATCATAGCTAATTTTATTTTGATTGATGCAAATATGCTCAGCTTCCAATGACTTGGCCCCAAAAGTTAATCGGTTGTAGATGGAAATTTCAATAAAACACATCTAATGGTTCATAACACATTTTGCTAACATATAGGAAGAGTTCACTCCAAATAGCTAATTGCAAAAATTTAAAAAAGTTCTTGCACAAGCTGGTAGTTCTCTGGATGCRTTGGGGATCAGTCTCAGCTACTACCATGCTAACATTTAGATCAGTAGCTGTGAAACTGACACAGTTATATCAATTTTTTGTGTTTTCGAAGGTGACAGATATCTTGAATCAAGTTAGCTCCAGAAAATAAGCATTTACAATGCTTAGGTTTTGCATATTACAATTTGTCCAATGCCAAACAAGATTATCTGCTAACAGTGAAACTCAGAAACAGCTGCAGGCAAAAAAAAAGATAAAGAACCAAATCAGTAATTCAGGATAATTTTCTTCCCTCAGTCAGACATGGAAGAACACAGCTCAATATGAAATGACAAGGAGGTAGATGGTTCTTAACCCCCTCCTTCTTTTTATTCCAGCTGGTATTTCACCACACTTCCTGTAATCTGAGTACATTAGGTGAGTGTGTCTTGTGATACAGGTTTGTGTAAATGCATTCCATTCTGGGAACCCAACTACTTAGCAGCTGAGTGTAATCTGCTGTCATCACTMGGGGCGAGTCAAACTGGTACGACTGGTGCCGCAGAAAAAGGAAATGCACTGTAGATTTTTCTGCCTAATGAAAATGACAGAACACATGACCTGCTGCAAAACATGTTTTATAACCAGACTTTTTCACTGCTTCTGTCCTCCTGTTGACTCAAACGTTTCCAGATTCTGATAGAGGGGAGGATGTGTGTGTGGATGTGTGCATGTGTGTGGAGAGAAAGTAGGCTGTGCCATCCTTTCTACGAAAAAAAAAGTAGGGAGGAGTTAGAGCCTAAAACTTCCTCAGTCAGTGACACGCTGCCTTTGATAGCCTCCAAAAAAGGCACACACACACACACACACACACAGACACACACAAGCCCACTCACTGACTTATACACTCTTCTTTTTTTATTATTTGCCTTTCTGTGCTTTTGACAGAGGAGAATGACGACAGTCAGCAGCTGAAATGACTTGCAGTTTACCAGCTTTGTGGTGAAACTATACAGACAAAGAAAAACAGAGATTTAAAGAGCACAAATAATGCATTGAAACGGAAAGGCTGGCTGGCAGCAACACAGAGGTAAGATTATTATTATTATATATTTTTTTAATTCAGGCTGTGTCCAAAACTGACTCCTTTTTGTAAACACAGCTGTACTTTGCACTTTAAACCATAAAGTTACCCACAGTGAGTTTAACAGGGAGAATTGATTGTCATATGGAAATTTATTTTGTCTTTTTATTTTATTTTTTTACTATTGGTTTTATTATGGAGATAAAAAGATCCAAAGTCCATAAGGAGTAGTTTATGACAATGACTTAAAGTCTGTGTGTGTCCCCATTCAGGTTTCATTAGATGAAAGTTCATCAGGTCCTGCAGATAAAAACAGATTTCTCCACAAAAAATGTCTGAATTCAGAGTGTTTGTTTCAGCGTAACAAACCGTGCTGTGCAATCTGTGGGAATCTCCCTGCAGGACGTTTTATCTCAAACAAACTAGCATATGTGCAACCTACCAGGGCTCTGGTCTAAACTTAGAAGACCGTAGCTCCTGTCTCATGTTACTCTCTTTACTCTCTCTCCTTCCAGATAACATTTTAGTCACAAACATAGACACAAATACCTCTAACAACCACATCTGACACCATGTGTTTCTCATTAGGACGTTGGTTATTTATTGTCATGGAGCCAAAAGTGGCACAGTCGCACTTCAGGCTATGTGGAAACTAGAAGGTAGTGATTTTCAACTGGTGGTCCACAGGCCAGAAGTGGCCCACTAAGGGTGGCTCATTTGGCCCATTGATGTGAGGTTTTTCAGATCAACATTACACTTAAGTTTCTTGTTGTGTCCCAATGTTTTTCCCTGATCATGAATGAAAAGCTTATTTTTCTGTTTTTTTTTTTTACAGCCAACATTTTCCACCAATATCCAGATTAGATCTACAATAAAACATACACAAACACACAGTTGTCCCACCAATCTGAATGGGATTGTATAGTTATGTTTCTGAAATTGCCACTTACCATTTCTTAGTTATTTGCTTAATAACTTAGCAAGAACACCATCATAAATCAGTAAAAATGTATATTAAAATAGATTATGTTGAACATAGCATTATATATTACAAAACAGATTAGCTAGGTAGTTTAAATCTTTCATTAGTTTGTTTTATGTAATTATTAGTAATATTATTATTGTTATTACCTTATGGAAGGCAGTAATGTGATTGCCTTCTTTTGTCTCTCTGTGTGTTTATAGTTTTTGTTTCTTTGTTAGGCTTTTTTCTGGTCTTCACATCTACCTTGTAAAGACTAGTTGGTATTATGGTGACCAAAGCTGGGTTTTAATATGGTGTAATGTCATATTTTGGCTAGGGATAAAATTAAGGATGTACTGTACTAGTAATCAGGGGTGTCACTAGGTTTTAAGGACAAGGGGGGCTTAGCCCCCAGGAGATGCACAGAATTTTTGTATATTATATATTTGTATTGTGTTTGTGTGTGTGTATGTATATATAT
>NW_013952811.1:426621-427777 GCF_001266775.1 Austrofundulus limnaeus
ATATATATATTACACCAAAATAATTTAGGGGGGCTTTAAAATATTTTAGGGGGGCTCCAGCCCCCCTAAAATAGGCCTAGTGACACCACTGCTAGTAATGTTTGGGTTTAGGGTAAAGATCAGGGTTAGGCTACATAAATAAATGGAAATCAAAACAACGTCCAAATAAGATCAGTGTTTGCTTGTGTTTGTGCGCATACAAACTTGTCTGTATTTTAGCTAAATAAAAAATGAAATAAAAAGTCAGCCATTGAAAATACAGTTAATCCAATGATTACATTGTGATTGATATTTTTATTAAAATACAGTATTGTCAATAATTAATTATCTTTTGGAGTCAATTTTATTCAAGATGTATGCTAGAAGCAAATACAAAAAGGGCTATAACTTGATCAAGTTTGCAAATACTGAGTTAAATATGCAGTGAGGTAGTAGATTAGAGTTATCTTGAACTCACACTTAAAGTGTCGCTCATTGCACAAGATCTTTAAACCTACTGATTTATTAGCAAATCATCTCACAAACCACTTGACAGATTTTATTGAAACTCTCATAAAAATTATTTGGATCTTTTTTTTAGTCAGTTCAGTACATTTGGCAAGCTGTCATGAAAACTCCACTAAAGCCAGTGATAAAAGATAAACTATTAAACTGTTTCACATTCAACGCAGGGCTGCAACTAACGATTATTTTAATAATCGATTAATCTGTTGATTATTTTTTCGATTAATCGATCTATCGGCCAAATCATAAAAATGCTTAATTAAATGAATATGAGTAGATATAAATTAAKTTAACTCCTTAAGGATGCAAATTATTGATAATGAATTAATCTGAAGTTGATTTATCTTATAGATTAATTAACGATTAATTAATAAGAAGCCATCTTTTTTTAAAAACGGAGTTTTCTCTTGAATCAAGAGGGTCTTCCCATAAAATGAAGGATTTTTTTATAACCTCCTGAATTAAAAAACAGAAGCACATAATACATATTTTAACAATTTATTTTTCCAGCTGTATTAAATACCAACTGAAAAACTGTGTATTTCTCCTACATGAAACATAACAGAAATGTAATAGGTTGCTGAATGAGGAAAATAGATTAAAATAATAAAATATGATTTTTAGATGTAAAATTATTATTAATATATTATAA
>NW_013952811.1:428072-433696 GCF_001266775.1 Austrofundulus limnaeus
CAGTTACCACTACTGTGCATGTGTGTCAAGGACAGAAAGGCAGATGTGGCAGTGGAAGGTGTCAAAGCAGTTTGGAGAGAAAAACAAAGTAAAGAACAAAAAAAACATCAATCGATTATTAAATTAGTCATCGATTATTTTAATAATCAGTCGTCAATTAATCAATTAATCGTTGCAGCCCTAATCTTTGGGGTTGTATAACATTTTAACAAGGGTCAGATTTGGCCCAGTGGGCCTCCAGTTTGACGTGTGTTCTAGAGCTATGTGATATCTTGTGATATTTCATGAGAACAGACATAATGTTATTTTCAAGGTTTGACCAAAACAGCTATAATRYTTTCTTAACATAAGATGRYCTTAGTTTAAAACATGRATATACAAAGCAGTGTGCTATATGCATTCACTAAAAATGTACAGGGCTCGGCACACCGTCATTTACAAGCAGTAGTCGAGCATGCATTGTTAACCCTAACAGGTTTATATTTATTTTTGAGCAGAAACTTGTCAATGTAGCCATGCTGCATCTTTGCRGTAGTAGAGGTAGTGTTCAGACGCCACAAGCCACAGCTGCCAGGAAACACTTGTTTGATCCACACGTGTTCTGGTGCAAAGGGGATGTTGTGACTAAATTAGCAATGGTAGTGAACAGATTGTATTGTTTTAAAGTCAGTCTCTGTGTGTTTTCCAAAGTTTTTCGACCTCTGTGCCTAGAAAATCATGAGCATGTGACCCTCGCTTCAGACCTGAGACGTTTATTAGATTAAGAGGGGGCCAGTCTAAAGAGGGTCAGGATGTGCTCCGACACGCCTTCGGCCTGTTTACAGCTTTCCGCCTCACTAGATCCACACGCACAGGCTCAACCATGGCCACTCAGCTGCTTCATAAACAAGACAGARACACTGATCCCAGATGAGGAAATCAGGCTCTTGGCTTCCAGAATGCTGAGGCAGATCAGTGATCAGGCACCGAAAGGGGAACAAGCTGTATRCATTTGTTTTCAATGGCTGGAAGTTACATGCGGTCACAGCTGAGGAAAAATACTGCTGAAAAGAAACATTCATTTACAATTCACCAGTCGTTATGAATCAAATCAGGAATGAATATTTTCCTAAAACTGATTGCCTCTGAAATTGTTTGCTGCTGTTAGACTGATGCCAAGAACCTGTGAAGTAGGAATGTAAAAAATGTGAGGGTTTGTGTTTCAGGAAGCATTTTATGAAAWTAAAAACTAGTTTCTGGAGAAGTCAGAACTTTGGAGTAAGCAGTGTCAATTGTCTTTGACTTAGATTTCTCAGCTGTCATACTACCTTTTATTTTCAAAAAACATATTCAAGCTTGGTAAATATTCAAATCATTTAGTGAGCAATAGTGTGACACATCTCATCAATCTAAACAAATCTTTACTAGTACTAGTTTTTTTTTACTAGCATTCCTGTGTACATTACTTTGTTTTTGTTGAAAGGTAAGATGTTCTAGTAACAATACTGTATACTTACACAAAAGATGTATTTTTAATGCAGATTTGTGTTGCTGGGTTGCAGTCACAAGACCCGGATGATGCGTGAATGTCAGATAGGGGGCAGGAAGTGATTTGCTCTGGTTCAAAACACAGCAAAATGGATCACAGCGAGTGCGCTAATGCCCTAAATGGGTTGGCACAGAAAAGATATTGCTAAAAAAATGCATACATTTAGGATTTGATTCATATCTTAATAAAAAATACATGTTATATACAGGTGCTGGTCATAAAATTAGAATATCATGAAAAAGTAGATTTATTTCAGTAATTCCATTTAAAAAGTGAAACTTGTATATTATATTCATACAGTACATACAAACTCATATATTTCAAATGTTTATTTCGTTTAATTTTGATGATTACAAATGACAACAAATGAAAATCTCAAATTCAGCATATCAGAAAATTAGAATCTTGTGAAAAGGTTCAAAATGGATGGCACCTGGTACCACACTCTAATCAGCTAATTAACTCAAACCACCTGCAAAGGCCTTTAAATGGTCTTTCAGTCTAGTTCTATAGGCTACACAATCATGGGGAAGACTGCTGACTTGACAGTTGTCCAAAAGACGACCATCGACACCTTGCACAAGGAGGGCAAAACACAAAAGGTCATCGCTAAAGAGGCTGGCTGTTCACAGAGCTCTGTGTCCAAGCACATTAATAGAGAGGCGAAGGGAAGGAAAAGATGTGGTCGAAAAAAATGTACAAGCAAGAGAGATAACCGCACCCTGGAGAGGATTGTGAAACAAAACCCATTCAAAAATGTGGGGGAGATTCACAAAGAGTGGACTGCAGCTGGAGTGAGTGCTTCAAGAACCACCACACACAGACGTATGAAAGACATGGGTTTCTGCTGTCGCATTCCTTGTGTCAAGCCACTCTTGAACCACAGACAGCGTCAGAAGCGTCTTGCCTGGGCTACAGAGAAACAGGACTGGACTGCTGGTGAGTGGTCCAAAGTCATGTTCTGTGATGAAAGTAAATTTTGCATTTCCTTTGGAAATCAAGGTCCCAGAATCTGGAGGAAAAGAAGAGAGGCACTTCATCCACGTTGCTTGAAGTCCAGTGTAAAGTTTCCACAGTCAGTGATGGTTTGGGGTGCCATGTCATCTGCTGGTGTTGGTCCATTGTGTTTTCTGAGGTCCAGGGTCAACGCAGCCACATACCAGGAAGTTTTAGAGCACTTCATGCTTCCTGCTGCTGACCAACTTTTTGGAGATGCAGATTTCATTTTCCAACAGGACTTGGCACCTGCACACAGTGTCAAAGCTACCAGTACCTGGTTGAAGGACCATGGTATCCCTGTTCTTAATTGGCCAGCAAACTCTCCTGACCTTAACCCCATAGAAAATCTATGGGGTATTGTGAAGAAGAAGATGCAATACACCAGACCCAACAATTCAGAAGAGCTAAAAGCCACTATTAGAGCAACCTGGGCTATCATAACACCTAGCAGTGCCACAGACTGATCGACTCCATGCCACGCCGCATTGCTGCAGTAATACAGGCCAAAGGAGCCCCAACTAAATACTGAGTGCTGTACATGCTTATACTTTTCATGTTCATACTTTTCAGTTGGCCAACATTTCTATAAATCCTTTGTTTTTATTGGTCTTCAGTAATATTCTAATTTTCTGATATGCTGAATTTGAGATTTTCATTTGTTGTCATTTGTAATCATCAAAATTAAACGAAATAAACATTTGAAATATATGAGTTTGTATGTAATGTATGAATATAATATACAAGTTTCACTTTTTAAATGGAATTACTGAAATAAATCTACTTTTTCATGATATTCTAATTTTATGACCAGCACCTGTAATCTGAAGGATTTACTTGGTGTTGAGACGATCAACATAAACTGCTATCTGGTGCTGCAGACCTCATGTTATAGGCTACGACGAGCCAAATGAAAGCTTTCAAAAGACTCAAAGCTACTATTATTTTGTTTCAGGTTGGGTCAAACATTTAGGATCCAAAGAAACTTTAAATGTCTGTTGACTTGTTTCTGCCTGGGTGAGTTGTGCTGTTTTAAGAAGTTAGCCTACACTCTAAAAATGAAATGTTGGATTTACTTAACCATGTTATGTKACCTGGTTCCACTTAACTGAGTTGAGTAAATTCAAAGCAACATGCTCATTTTCTTTGGCTAAAAACTGGTATATTGCTTTGAATTTACTTAACTCAGTTAAGTGGAACCAGGTCACATAACATGGTTAAGTAAATCCAACATTTCATTTTTTACAGTGTATGATAACAACACTRTCACTAATGCTAACAACAAGTTAACTCCTGTTATTTCTATGTGCTTGGATCTATACTTGCAAATAATTTATTTAGCTTCTGTAAACCCAAATTCAAGTAACGATCCAGGAAAATATCTGACAATGTGATTTAAAGTTCGATACGATCCTGACCTGTTAGAAAATGGTCACTGAAAACTGTTGCATTGTTTGTTTCCGCACCTCCTGTTTTTAGCCATGTATCGTTGATCCACTTTTGTCATCTTTTTTCTGCAAGCTTTTATAAATTTAACTCCCTTGTGACACACTATTTTCGGAACATGAAAAAATCTTTGAAATTTCTCCTGATTAGAGAGGTTGCAACAACTGTACACGGCACAGAATTTAGGCATTTTGACATTGAATCAACAGAAGGAAACATGGCTTCATTTACTTCCTGCCCCCCATCTGTATTTCATGACATCAATACTACATAATCTGCAACCCAGCAATTCTAATGTTTCATATTTACCAGGAAGTGGCGTTAAGGGTAAACTCCCTGGTCTTTATTAATGAAAACATGATATGAACTTTGACTCTTCTTCACCTCTCTGATAGTGGCTCAAAACGTTCTAAAAAAACAAGATTATCCCATATGGACTGGACTGTCATACAGACATTCCCCTTTGACATCACTTCCTGTTACTTCACATGCAAATATCTCAACTGTTCATCTCAAACTTTTTTGCAATATGTTATCAATGTTATCTTTCTAAAAATCCATTTACATTTATTACAAAAAAAGTCACAGGCACTTTAAAGCAACTTACATAAAAATCTATCCAATTGCACATTCCTTYAGAAATGATTGACTCTTGTGTGTCTGTCAGCACACAACAAAATTAATGTAACAAAAAATATGAACAGAGAAAGAGAGATTTTATTAAAATGGGTGTGAAATAGCCAGTTAATAACCTCTAGCAATAATCATAGCAAATATAACTCCTGGGAAAATTGTTCAAGAAAGGGATGTACTTCTATAACTGATTAGTTTTCAAGTTAGTTACCACAGATTATCAACCCTACACCCAAAATATCTATGACTCAGTTTCAGGTATTTTGCTAAAATCATGTGTGGTAGTAGCTGAGGATCTTCCCAAACACATACTCTACAGACTTACAAATTTCACAATATCTTTCTTTAAGTTCATTAATGGGCTACAATGGAATATTAGGACCACTCTACAAGATTTATTTATTGGAATTACAAGAATAAAGTCATTTTCCTACATTACTGAGTCGACTCGCACCTGATGTGGACAGCCTCTAATGCAWGTCACTGTGTTTAAGATGTAGTCGGCGATTACTGTTGGGTCACTGTTAGTTTAATATGCTTCCATCCACATTATGTGATGACTAATTTTGTCAATGCAGCCATTAAYTGCAATGGCATAAGGCTTCGGTTTAACATATGAATCCATATAGTTGTTTGCGCAATCGTTTCAAACGATTTTCGGTCTGCAATGGTATCGRATTTCCATATTTGTAAAACCGATGCAAAACATTCCTCATTTAAACTCAGTGGTGTGACTGTTTTTTTGTGTAGGCATTCTCAATATAATGACTTTATTTACATGATTAAAAAAATCTTGTACTGCAACCCTAATACCCTGTCGTAGTGGGCAAACATTCCTTAAAAACGGCTGGTTTTACTGTAATATATTAATTTTTTTGCATGCATGTCTGCTTTTGATAATACATCCAATTTCCAAACTCACTTTTATAAATAAATTAGGAATAAATGGGATAATATCCATCTCCCTGCCTCATGCTAGGGTTACATTTTAACTCGTGGGACAACTTGACTAGTGTTAGCT
>NW_013952811.1:433847-437086 GCF_001266775.1 Austrofundulus limnaeus
TATGTATGTATGTATGTGTGTTTGTTTATTTGTAGAACTAAATGGCAATTGCCACAATATTAGGCTTGTAAAACATTAGCAGTACTCAAAACTAAAGTTTTGCTTCTTCTATTATTAGAATGCAAAAGCCACAAAGGAAGTTATGCCAAAGCAGAATTTGAATAAGTTCTACAAGGGAATAAAAAAATTAAAGGAATCAGACTAATTTGATACTTGAAACAGACTTGATTGTTTGAATTAGTTTTTGTTTTACCATTATCTTTGATTTAAATTGAAATATCAAATTAGTCTGAGTACTTCAAAATTTCAATTCCCTGGTAGAACGTAAGGAATAAGGATATTTGTACATTTCAATCGGCAACTTCTGGGAGTTACAAATCTGTGATGTTATTGTGTTGATCAGAGCATTAAAAGCTTTGGAACTGTTATAATATACAACTTAATATGCAATGATGTTGTACGATATGATTTTGTATATGATCCTATGCWAAATGTTTTGGTACAATGCATTGCAATACATTGTTATTTTTTAATAAAATATTGGTTCCTTGGAGAATTTTTTTTTKGGGGGTGGGGCTTGTGGCTGTATCAGTAGCTGCCTTCATTAAAGATTCACACTTGAATAAGATTTTAAAACAAACTTATAGAATGCAATTATGATCTACCAGGAAGACTCATTATTACCATTTAAAAAACTATATATACAGTATTAAATTAGAAAAAAATACGAGGAAAAAGAAATACAGCATTCCACCCTAAATGGAGCCATTGTGTCATTACAATTTCCTTTTCAGCTCACAATGGGTCACACACAGTCAGTAGTTCTGATGCTCACGTTACAGAACATTTTGTAGCTCAAACAACAATTTTTCATCATAAATACATCTTCCTTGTGAGTCCGTGTCTGATCCAGAGTCAGTACCTCCAGGTAAATCTCACCTCCACTTTGCTTTGACCTTGCATCCTGGCCCTTTGAGGCATTGCCTTACAGTGGGTCAGCACTACATTATCTCAGCAACTCACACACACACACACACACACACACACACACACACACACACACACACACACACACACACACACACACACGAAACAACAACAAAGAAAACTCTATGCATTCTGTGCATATTTTTCCTGACACACACTCACACACAGATGAAACGTAGGGAAACTCTCTGAGGCCTGCCCCCTACACTCTCATACCAGTTGCAAAGAGTGCTTTGTGCATCGACTGACTGTCTGGGCAGCTACTGAGCAGAGAGAGAGAGAGAGAGAGAGAGAGAGAGAGAGAGAGAGAGGCACTGGTGGGAGGGTGGAGATGGAGACAGCAAGGGAAAGAATCATTACAGAGAGAGGCAGTCCCAGACAGATAGTAAAGAAGAAGAAGAGTTAAAGCCTTACAGGGGTGAGGAACAGATCCCACTAACTCTTACCGGTAGTGGTAGCGAGGCAGGAAAAGGGACTACAGGAATAGGAAGGGAAGCAGGGCTTGTGCAACAGAGAGGAAGAGAGGGAGTTGCTGTTAAAGTGGCTGAGGGAACCTGATGGGATGGCATTGATTTCTGGGAGCTGCCGACTCCTGGGTCAGATGGCGTCTTGCTGTTGCAGACCGCTCCTCAGCTGCTCCTGCTGCCGACCGCTCATCAAAGTCTGCCTCTCCTCCTTCACAGGTCGGTCCGAGCCCGGGCACTCTGTGTTCTGCTGTCATGAGACGGACATTCAGATAGGCAGGGACATAGGTCAATATACAACATGGGTAACTTGTTTAGCCAAGAAGGTAGGAAAGGGCATGGTGTGATCCTGTAGTGTAACAGCATAACTCTGCATGTGTTGACTCAAGCAGTCCTGTCTGTGCTAACTGTGCTCTGAAGGAAAGAATAGGCTGTTGTCCTCTTTGGCATAATGTCATGTTGCATATTGTGTTGCTCCCCATTGTCTCGTTGTGAATGCTTTGCACTGAGAGAATAATGTTTGCCGTGATTTCTTTTTACACTAAAGCATGTTAAGACAAATAAAAGTGTAACTCTTCATTAGATATTAAATTAGTTTTTTATGTCTGTTCCTTTTTGTCTGGTACTGTAATTGCACTGTACAGAAAGTATCCTCTGATGAGTCAGTATCAGGGCAGCTGAAGGTTTTTYGGTTAGTGCAATAGTGTTTGTGTGTTTTCCGGGACTGACAGCTCCTCAWACTAACCAACAGCTCAAACTTGCTGTTCCTAATATGAATGCYTCAATCCATGTTCCCCTGTAAGGCTTAAAACCCTCCCATGTCCCGAACCCCACTTTTTTTTTTTTTTGATAAATAAAATGCGCCATAGTGAGATATCTATGCAGTAAAGCCACAGCCAGGAGACACAAAACTTTTAATCCAGATCAAAAATCATTATACCTCCTATAAAGCTTTTAAACAACCTAGGAAAAAATAAAGCTTAATTCTGACCAGACTAACGAGCCAGTGTGTCACCTTAAAACAAGTTTGAACTTAAATATTTCCCAGCAGTTCATGCGAACACTATTTTTTTGCATCACTGTATCAGCTGTTATTTTGTCAGAAATATGAAGTTTTTCCTGCTGGAACTGAGCCAGTCTGGACAGGAACTGCTACAAYTAGCTGCTGCTGCTGCYATTGGCACTTACAAATAAATAAACTTAGCATWAAAATTATGGAAATTTGTGTTTGGTAGAATATTTCTTTGTTSTAACAATGCTYATTGGCAAAAATATATTAYACAGTTGCAAAGTTTGGTAATTTCACTTTTAAATGCACCACATTTTATGTGGTGAGCAGTAGAGCWGAGTATGTGAACTGTGTAAATRAAAAATTTGCCWAATATTTTCTGCTATTGCCTAACAGTGCATTTTGCTCTTGCTATTGGGCTTGGCCACAGGGGAGGCTGGGGGACACTGGTTACCTTTGAAATCTAATTGGCCACCCCCACCAGAGCTGTCAATCACTTTTTTAAAACTGGAAGCTTCAAACTCCTTACCAGGTGGTGGCAGTAATGCTCCATTAAGTTGTTTGAAAATGGCCAATACATACCACAARAAGAAGAAGAAGAAACTTCAGACTGAAGACCAATATGCAGTGTTCATCTGGTGTGTATATATATCACATGGCCATGCAACAATAACTTGTGGCCATGAGATAATTACGGCATGCATGACGCAGACATTGTTGCAGTCAGATTTGAAATACTTTGATTTTGTTTTGAACCATTCAGACATAGCCTACCCCAT
>NW_013952811.1:438656-439775 GCF_001266775.1 Austrofundulus limnaeus
TCTGTGTATGCATACGTCCTGCAGATATGTATGTTTGATAATACTGAAAGCCTGTTTATATGCTGAGATAAATTAATACAAAAATAACAAAATGTCAATAAATGAACAGTGTAGAGTAAATTAAATGCCTCCAAAATTTAGCCTTTGTCTACTCTAGCTGTAGTATAATTTCAAACTAATCTAAGCTGACATTTTTAAGCATTCATGCTCCAACACCACCTGTTCACCTGCCAGTCCCAGCAACTTTCTAACACACTTTGTTGTCAAAATTGAGAACATCTGGCGCAGCATCTCAACTCAACCGTCCCATCCTCTATTTCACATAACCACCCCCCCTGAGAACAGTCTCAGTCCTTCCTGGTCTTCTTTTGATCTGGTAACTGTGAATAATCTTGGGACCATAATCCAAGAAATGAAATCTCCCCTCTTGACATCTTACCTCCCAGATTCTCAAAAGCTGTTTTTGACGTAGTAGGACCCACACTTGCGGACTTGCTAAACCTCTCTCTTACATCAGGACGTGTCCCACAATCCTTTAAAAAAAAAACAGTTGTGGAACCTATACTAAAAAAGCAATCTTTAAACCCATCTGATCTGAAGAACTACCGGCCCATTTCAAAGCTACCATTTTTGTCTAAGGTGTTGAAGAAAATTGTTTCAGTACAGCTAACATCTTACTTGGWGGTAAATAATCTTTTTTGACCACTTTCAATCTGGCTTCCACATATCTCACTCTACAGAGACTGCCCTCCTATGTGTCTCAAATGATCTGCTAATGTCTGCTGATAGAGGCATGTACTCTGTCCTCCTCTTACTGGACCTTTCCTCAGCCTTTGACACGGTCAATCACACTATTCTCCTTCGTGATCTGAAAGACATAGGGATATCCGGGTGGTGCTAGACTGGTTGAAATCATACCTCTCAGACCGCTCTTTCTCGGTCTTATTAGGTCAATCTCTCTCAGACTCAGCCAAACTCTCCTGCGGGGTTCCACAAGGTTCCATCCTAGGCCAGATTCTATTCCTGCTCTACATACGCCCCCTGACTGAGATCATCAACAATTTCCCAGACGTCTCCTACCATTTCTATGCAGATGACCTACAGCTATACTGCTCCTTT
>NW_013952811.1:440870-448053 GCF_001266775.1 Austrofundulus limnaeus
TTTATAATGTTAATGATTGTACAGCACATTGTGAATATATTTATGTGAAAGGTGCTTTATAAATAAAACTTTACTAACTTACTTACTTAACAAGTGTTCAAAAACTGTGTAGATTAAAAACCTAGCATATGTTGTAGGCTTGGGCGGTATTATGGTATACCTCGRTATTAAAATACGGTGATGAAATTTAAAAATTATAATTATATTAACCCTCTGAGGCCTAGTGACATGACCTATTTAAATCGTTCTAGCCAGAAATATACAGCTACTCTGAGACATTTTTTTCAAAATCAAAAGTAGAGACATCAATTTTTTAAATGCGTAGATAGGCCTACTAAAACCAGAGTTATGACAAATAGTCTACACCACTTTTTTTCCCTAAATATTACCATTCTATTGCTTACAACTCAATCACTATGGTATGTTTCATACAGACTCGGTATGTATGAATGTGAAATATTATCTAAAGATAATATATCAGWATGAAAAAGATCAATACCGCCCAGCCCTAATACCTTGAAAGAATAAAGATTATCTTATCTTGAGAATTGATGGAGTTATGTAAAGTCTCACACATCACTGCAAGACCTGTTAGTGCTCAGAGAATGAGTTGTGAATAAACCCTGCAGCTACTCCCAAATCAGATTTTCAGTGGTGCCTGCAAATTATTATTATTTTTTTTCAGAGGGGGCATTGAATAATCAGGGGTGGCACACCCAAACTAAAACCTTTGTCAGAAATTTTATACTCCTGTTGTTGTAAAATGACAATTTGAAAACTATGGCAATATAAGAGTTAAGGATTTGCCAACAGATGTAGTTCAGTTTGATATTTCACATGTTATATTACTGATTATGTGATGTCCATTGACCAGAAACAAATTGGATTTTTACAGCAGTCCAGTTTTAATGTGCCTATCATTACACATGAAAAATTAATTAATTAATTAATTTGATCCCCATTAGCATCAGCAGCRTGCCGCATCAGCTATTCTTCCTGGGGTCCATTTAAAAAAAGACACATCAGGAACACAAATATTTAAGGGGAGGCATGCCCCCCTCCCTGGTGGCACCTCTGCACGTTTTACCTCAATATGTGTAAAAGTGATTGAGTTGTAGGCATTTTTGTGTTTTTGGGCAGGCCATAATTGCAATTTATGTGTACAGCATGTTAAAATACCAGCTTCCTGGCATTGTTTTAAATTAGAAACAGGGATCAGTACCTTGTGTCAAATGAAAACATATTTATGTTTCTTAGCCAGTAYTGAAGTTGTGATTACCGCTGAGTTAAAGCAGGTATTTCTGATGAACATTTTGATAGAAAAGTTTTCACCTTCAACAAAGCCGATTGTCTCGCACAGATTCTCAAAAGAATGTGATGTTTAACCAACAACAGATTAAGTATTTTTTTTTGTCCTGATGCATCTCAAGTAATCCAGGTAAAAAATCAAAAAGAAAAAAATTGTATAGGTCTTCTGGACGGGTTCTTCTCTAATGAAACGTTTCGTCTCTCCTCCAAGAGACTTCTTCAGTCTGAGAGTTTCAGGCAAAATTCAGGCTTTTAAGCACTGCCTCCATGTGACTGATACTCACATCACATGGCTATCGTTGACACCTAATTAGCACTTATTGTTAACAGGGGTTGGAGTGATACTGGCAATAGCCGCACTGTAGGAGGGGGACAACTGAAAACGGAGGCCTCCACCTCTGTTTAATGATGGACGGTCTTTCTTCACAAAAATGGCTTCTTTTACTCCTCTCTCAAACCAACGTTCCTCTCTATCAAGAACRAGAACATCCTCATCTCTGTAAGAGTGACCGCTGGCCTGTAAATGAGTGAAAACTGCAGAGTTCTGGCCATTAGAYGTAGCTCRTCTGTGTTGGGACATTCTTTTGAACAGTGGYTGCTTTGTTTCCCCGATGTRTAACTGGTCGCAGTCCTCCTGGCACTTAACAGCATATACAACATTGCTCTGTTTGTGCCGGGGAACCGGATCTTTGGGGTGAACCAGCCTTTGCCGTAATGTGTTTTGGGGTTTGAAAGCTACTGGGACACTATGCTTAGAAAATAAACGTCTCAGTTTCTCCGAAACACCCGCAACATACGGAATAACCACTGGTTTGGGTCTGGGTTTGCGGGTCTTCATTTTCACCTGAAGGTTGCATGGAATCCTGTCTGTAGCCATGTGATGTGAGTATCAGTCACATGGAAGCAGGGCTTAAAAGCCTGAATTTTGCCTGAAACTCTCAGACTAAAGAAGTCTCTTGGAGGAGAGACGAAACGTTTCTTTAGAGAAGAACCCGTCCAGAAGACCTATACAATTTTTTTTTTGTTATTTTGTTTTTTTCTAATTCAGCAGTTCATGTTTGGCCTTAAAAATGTGATCTGTTTGACCCTGTCGGTGTTTTCCCAATATATTTTTTTGCTTTGTTCCATCAACAGGTGAGGAAGAGGACAGTCTGGTAGGAGAACCTGGTGAAGGAGAAGCAGAAAATGGAAGCTACTGGGCGAAGAAGAAAGAGGCCTTCCTTCGAGGAAGTATTGTCTCTGTTGGAGACAAACATTCTTCAGGTACGCGTCATTATGTTTGCCTTTACTTGACTCATTGTGTCTGTCTACTGGAAAGTTCACAGAACTAGAAATGCTGGTCATCTACATGACTGACATTTTTTCTAAACCAGAATATCAGGTATTTCCAATGGAGGCTAGTTCTATTAATTCAAACTAAGCTTGTTTCCATGTCTACTAATGTTTTGCTCAATCAGCAGTTCAGCTTCATCAATCACATCCCTCAGRTTCTTCCTCTGAAATGGATTTAAATAGCTGAATTGAGAGTCCAGTAAAAGGCCTAATGGTTTAGTTATTCCTCCAGAGACTCAAATTGTGCTCACAAAGCATATCTTTGAAATGAAAGCTCTCACAGAGGATCTTTAATAAACTCGTCAAAAAGTTTGACCTCTTTTGCTTGCAGGGAACAAAACTTGTTCGGTTTGATCCTCTCCCACCCACATTGTTATTATTGCCTGCCGCCATTAAAGACAAGTGTTCCTGTAATCATCTGTGCTTGCGTGCATGTGTTTTCTTGTCTGGCTGGTTGTTGATAAAATATCTTATAGACCACTGCATAGATTTTAATGAAACTGGTACAAGGGTGGATGAACATCCATATCTGAGTCAATTTTGGTGTCGACCTGATTCAAGATGGCTGCCACAATAACTCAAACTCAACAAACACAAAAAAGGATGTAACTCAGTCAGTTGCAGAAATATTGTGCTAAAAGTCAGCTGGGTAGTAGTTGAGAGTCATTGTGTACACACGCTGAGAACTACACATTGCACAAAATATTTGCTTAAAACTTTGACAATAAATTGTAGAGTCAACATTGTCTGGGACTTAGCAAGATCCAGTAGACCAATGGTTCCCAACCCTGAACCTCGAGGATTTCTATCTTGCAAGTATTAAAATGCTTTGACAGACCTGAAATATATGAATGAGTGATGAATAAGCTTCTGAAAAGATCAAAAGAAACAAGCAAAACATGCAGGTTAATGTTCTCGAGGACCAAGGTTAGATGATGTTAATGAAAGTAATCAATGATATTATATCTATAGATGATTACCTTTTAGAGGAAACCTGATTCAAAAAGGACACCACAGCTAATACATTTTCTCAAATACAAAAATGGCTGGAACCCTGTCAATATTACAAGTACTGAAGTCAAACTTGTTGTAGCAGTAGCTGAAAGTCAACTTTAAGACATACTGTATGTATTCTGAACATTGACATATAGCACAAAGTCTTAAGCCACATATTTGTTCTAGTAATGCTCTTTTTATTTTGGTACATTTCAAACCCATAATTTTAACATGCCAAATAAATGATCTAGAAATTCTGTAATAAGTCCCATCGTGTTTTGTCTCTTATTTAGAAATTGTTCTCCTGTTTACTGGGCGGAGGCGCTCCTGTGATGATCCTGACCAGACCCTGCAGGAGGCGTTGCGCACGCAACTCCGAGTGGTGGAGAGCAACAGCAAAGACGTTGCGCAGCTCTTTAAAGTAAACTCATAATAAACACTACAAACACATCACTGCACGGTCAACTCCTGTAAAGTGCTTTACATACATGATTGCATGGTGAGTAATCCGTCTTGTTCGTCTTCTTGTAGGACTTGTCTGCTCGCCTTGTCTCTGTCCACGCCGAGAAGGATAGCTTTGTGCTCACGTTCAAGACAGTGGAGGAGATCTGGAAGTTTTCAACTTACCTGTCATTAGGTAAAACTTTAACATTTTTATCCTCAGCACAGTCAAACTGGACTTCATTATCTTCAGTATTTGCTTTTTGCTTTGGTCCTAGTATCGTAGTACTGTTTCAGTTAGGGTTTTTCTGTACCTCAGGTTATGTGGCCCGTTGCTTGGAGAACTTCTTGTGTGATCAGTCGTTCTGGCTGGACCCAGAGCTGCTCAGTGAGCTGGAGATCAATGTGACGGTGGATGAGGAACATCTGGCCACCCTCTACCTGGGACTTCTTCTACAAGAGGGTAAGCAGTGTTYGTTCTTTTTTTTTTTTCACTTTTTATGACGTAATATTACAGCCAACACTTAACAGAAAAAAGCTACATTATTCCTAGAAGTAGTTTTCTTAGTTTTTGTAAACAGAAATAAAATCAGTTCCCGGAATTTAGATGGATACCTTAATATCCCAAAAGAAAACTACATGACTGAAAAGTTAATTTCTCTCAGGATCCTTTATTTAAACAGAATTCACCAAATACTTTTTCATAAACACACTGTTTTGTTTGCTGTTTATGAGGTATCGAAAAACTAGTCTCGCCTGTATCATTCTTGAATGTGTAAATGTTGGTAAGAATGTTGATGTTTACACTTTGAATAGTAAAGCCTTTAATGTGTGTGCCTGCTTTGTATTTCTCTGTGTTTTGTCTGACAGTAATAATATAATTTACAATCCTTAAATGTAACATTCTGTTCAGTTTTTCACACTGAAACACAGCTATACTAACTTACCACATAAATACTTTGAAATACATGTTTTGTGTAAAAAGTTTACACACTGTACTATTAGTGTGTGTGTGTGTGTGTGTGTGTGTGTGTGTGTGTGTGTGNGCGCGCGCGCGCAAACATTATGGTAACTCACTCACAAACTCTTTGGACTCCGCTGCTAGCAGGTGATAAAAATCCACTTGCCTTCAAAATAAAAGCACTGAAAAAAAGACAGTTTTGAAATAAAAAAAWATGTAAAGATTTTGGATTTACATGCAGAATTTTTTTTTATTGATGGACATCAACTGGATAGAGGTGGTTAATGGGTGTGGCAATCCAACTGTTGATAACCATGTAGGCTCTAGAATCTGGGTCTTTTATTTTTATGTTAATAGTAACTGCAGCTACAATTTGATCACATTATTTCAATCCCTTTATAAAAGATCTCCATTAACACTGACACAGACCTAAAGGTTTTCAATACATTTGAGGGTTAGTGGTGTAGTGTGTGATTAGCATTGCGGTAAACCAAAATGTCAGATTTAGTCTTTCTGTGTGATGTTTGCATGCTCTCACTGCACTTGTGTGAGTTTTCTCAAGTGTCTGGTTTCCTCTCACGGTCTGAAAACATGGATGTTTTTTTTAGCTCATGATCAAATTGAGTTTCTGTGGTTTAGTTCTGTGAATGACTGATACCCCACTCAAAACTRCATGGATACCAGGATGTTGCATCCTTAACTTTAATGGCAAAGTCCTTCTCAKTGAATGTACAGTGCAACTTTGCTTCTTTATGCTTAAGCGTCACTACTGTTCCTCAAGAAAAAATCCTTCCTGGAACCTTTAAAAGACTGCAGTGCTGGCAAATAGTGAAAATTACATTACTTTAGTAGAAGGGAGGTTATACATGATCCATCACTTGTGACTGAATGAGGGCACAGTAGCTGCTCTGAGCAGGAAGCTAAATTGATACATTTTTTAATCAAAATTCAAAATCTTTCTTTGAAAGCATTTTGCGTATTTAGATTTCCGTCACATTGCAGGATCCTTCTTCGCCAAGGCACTGTTCTCGGGAAGTGAGGAGGACGAAGACGATGACGAGAAGCTGCCATTCAAAAAGAACGACCTGCTGATGGTTCGAGACACGGGGCAGGACAACATGTGGGAGGGCGTCATGCTGGCCACAGGAAAGCACGGCCTGGTGCCCGTCAGCGCTATGCAGCCACTGCCTTACCCTTTCTATCAGTGAGTCACCTCGGTCCGCTTTAAGCAGAAACAAAACTGCACAATCTTCACCAAAACAACAGAGGAGATTTGACACGGTTTTGTCTAATTTTACTTCCTGTTTGGCCAGGTGGTTCCTGAGGAAGTATCCAGGCCATGCAGGATGCTCACCCAAAGAAAAGGAACTGTTCGAACATTCTATYGGTAAAACTATTCTGAATATAAAAGCTCACACATAAGCAGCACAACTTCTCTTATCCTCAAGCATTTTATTCCTCAATAAAAGCCTTTCTTTGCACGCACCGAAAACATATATTTTGTAAAATGTAAAATGTTTACAGTATATATTAGCCCTATAGGGAGCTTACTTTCTTTGTCTTGTGTTTGTCATCATTGAATCTTTCAGTGACAGGTTCATGTGTAGCTGTAGCCAACCACAGTCCAGCAGCGCCAGACGAGCTCCAGCTGAACCAAGGGGACATTGTGGAGATCCAGGGTCTTCTGCTCCGAGGAATTGATGTTTTTATTGGAAAAAACACCTCCACAGAACACACTGGTTTTGTACACAGAGCCCATGTCAAACCTCTGAATGTCATGCCCCTGTAAGAACCCCAAATCCCCCCTGCAACATGCTTCTTTTATTTTCAAGTACTGAACTGCATCCAAAATATAAGTCAGGGAYGGGCAACTTAAATGAKGACACTTTTGTGTTTTCGCTACCAGAGGGTCACATAGCACTGCACACTTATCCAAATGTAATCAAACTGCAATTTTAATCATGTTTGTGCATATATATGTTTATTAAACCAACATGTGGTGCAGTAACTTAATAGATCTCATGCTTAAATGCATGTATAAAAAATCTTGTTTATTAAATATGAAATATGAACACAAAACGTTTGACACCAACAAAAATGAAATTCTTACATATTTATTCATGTATAATACAATGTCAAGTATTA
>NW_013952811.1:450324-451818 GCF_001266775.1 Austrofundulus limnaeus
GCGTTACCCTGCTTCCTCGGGCTTGGACCCCTAATTACTTTCTACTATGTTCCTATTAATTATATACACTATCTGAAATGACTGAAGTATTGATATGTTTACTTTAAAATGGATTTTAGAGCATTAAGATCTGGTGTCGGTGGTATCAATATTTTTAGTATCCTTCTACACATCACTACAAATAAGATTAATTTTGTTTTAAGATGTCAGAATTCCACTTTGTTCCTGGCCTTACTCAGGTTTGACATTAGCTAAACAGGTCAGAATTAAACTCTATTTTTTTTAATTGAGATTGTTCAAAAAGTTATCTAAAAAATAGTAAGATATTATCTGTTTACAACTTCCACAGAGCCCAAAGCTCTGAASTATGGCTTCAGACAAATGAACACTAAATCTTCTACTTGTGTGCTTCCAGATCGACTGGATAAGACTGACTTTATGTACATCCTGGGTCATCCAAAACATGGTAATGTTCAAAAGTAGTAGTTCAGAAGTAGTTTTAAAGGTTTCAGTTTATTTGTTTTCTTCAATACAAGTTCATCTGTGTTCTTCACAGATCAAGCGTGCTTTTTGAACACTCGCCAGAGCCTCATGTCAGAGAGGAGTGAAGGGACAACCATCTACCAGTCCTCTCCTCGTACCTCCATCACCTCTCCAYGCGCTTCCTTTCATCATTCTTACAATCCTCTGCAACAAGAGGGAGAACACTTATCTTTCAACGTGGATGAGACGTTCAGAGGTCTGGACGAGTTCCAGGAGGATCCACCTCCCTACTTGGAAGAGACCAGCTGGGATGGAGAAGAGTCTGAGCCCAGTGATCCCACACTGACTCTGCTCAACCAGGAACACTTCCAGGTCAGAGGAGTCACAATTAACCCATTCACTGCTTGATTTCAGAGCCACCAAGTGCGTCTTTAAGCAAGGAGTAAGGTAAAACATTAACAAAAATCTGGAAATGTAGAACTTTCTTAATCAAAATTCTTGAAATGGACCAACCATTTCATCAGTAAATATAGAACAGCAAGTCATCGGCATCCATTAAACATCACATGAGCACAACTTCCTGTGCTCTAAAAGGCTGCCAAAGAGCCTGCTGTAACAGAACACATAAGACATCTGTGCATGGGAACACTTCTTTGAAGTTTCACCAAGCTCCATATTTCAGTACAGAGAATTAGTTCAGTTGAACCTGTACATAAGATTTGTAAACTTATTTTTTCCTATACTTAGCTTAAATAAAATCTAAAACCTCTTGTTTGTTGTTGCTGCCAGGAGGATTTCCTGCCCCTGTATGACCTACAGTGTTCCTTCCTGTGGACGACATTCAACGGTAAGAATGAGGACGAGTTGTCGGGACAGCTTGAGAGCATCAGGGAGTGTGCCAAGAGAATGGGCATGCACTGGGCCCACCGACGTGCCTGTTTTGTTCTGGGTAGACTGTGTGCCAGGAAGCTGAAGTTCTCCCAGGTACGTGCAGATGTGTGTGTGTGTGTG
>NW_013952811.1:453119-455312 GCF_001266775.1 Austrofundulus limnaeus
AACATGGTCTGGATAGCCCACAGACATAACATAAAAATTTCTAGGACCCATAATTGATCTCCTTTAAAAGTAAACGTAAGAGTTTTAGTCACTGTTGAGTTGTGGTGAGCAGATGCCATTTTAAATTCTGGGTAGTCGGAGTTGCTCTTAATTTCTGAGAGGGAATTGCCACTAGAGTTTAAATTTAATGACTGTAAGTGGGAAATTCCCAAATGTACAAATGGGCTGCAGCAAAAGAAGTCAGTGAAAATGCAGCTAAATGGAGATTTTACACAGTGAGTTTCACTGGCTACTTTTGAACCCTGTTCTCCTCCCGCTAGTGGWGGGATGTCGTCATTTCATGGGTAAAATAATCAACACGAATTATGGGAGATGTAGTTTATGGTCAATGTTGTCTTTAAAGCAGCACAAGCTTATTTTTAAACAGTGCATCTTTGAAGCTCATGCGGGCTGAATAAATTGCCACGGCGGTCCACATTCGTCCAGCATGCCWTAAGTTTGACACGTGTACTGTAGAATGTTTTGGTTTACAAAAGAGTTCATGGTTGACTCATTGACTGTGAAGTACTTACGTTCTGTGGCTGTTATCACAAACTGTCAGCTCTACACCACCGTGCTTAAGCATCACTTTGGAATAATTCTCTCTTCTCCTCAGGCACGTGTATACTACGAGGAAGCTATGAGCGTTTCTGTTGACAGTTTCTCTGACATTCCACTCCTTGTGGCTCTCTTCACCAACCTTGCTGCCATCTACTTAAAGCAACGTATGAATGACAAACTGCCCCACATTCTGGAGAAGGCCAGCGGCCTCCTCCTCTGCCTTCCCAGCCACACATTCACATCCAAAGATGAAGTAGAACTACTGAAACTGCTCCTGAGGAGATCAGTCATCTTGGGGGACAAACACTTGGAGGCTCGTGTCTGCTACCTCATCTCCAGCCTTTCCCTGCTCCTGAGGAAGGCAGATGATGCTCTTCCCTTTGTTGAGCGACTCCAGTTCTTATCAGCGACATTGTCAACCACTGAGGGGGGGCCTATTGTACCTGTGGACCTTAACTGGCTCTTGAGCTGGCTCTATCATCGCAAATACATGCCTTACTTAGCCTTAGCCTCTCTTAGCTTAGACCCCAGACAAGACCATTCACTCAATGATGCCTTTCTGAGGATCGAGTTGTTTATCAGAAACTCTGTTCGTCTGAACCCGAGCTGGAAACCAGGAACCTCCCTCCTTCCTGCTCAGATTGTGGTTTACCTGCAGCAGGCCCTGGCRGTGGCCGGGAAAGGGGATGACATGAAGACGCAAAGGGACTTGTGTTTGGGCCTGGCTTCGGTTTACCAACAGTATGGTGCACTCGATAAGGCTGTGCACTGTGCCCAACAAGCCATGGAGACAAGTAGACAAATCAATGAGGAGGATGGCTTTGAGGCATCTGTGCTCCTCGGGTGGCTGCTGGTGCTGACGGGCCAGGCTGAGCRAGCTCAGAGTATCCTTGAACCACTGCTAACGTCCCTGCAGGTACAACAGCTGATGACAAACAAAAAAAGCACTTTTTAWTTTCMKAATGAACATTTKTATAAAAGAGCCTTTGCGTGAATCTCTCTACAGAGCACAGACAGTCCCACTCAGCGAGGAGTGATCCATAACCTCTTGGCTTTGTGCCTGAGGCATGAGGGCCATATTCGAAAGGCAGGCTGGCATCTCCACTCTGCCCTGGTGATCTCCAGGGAAAGTGGAAACCAAAGGAATCAGGCCCTGGCTCTGGCCAACCTTGGCTGTCTGGCGCTGGATGCCGGAGCATCTCTGGTTGCGGAACGCTTCCTGGTCAGGTYAGCTGCTCGTCTTACTAGGATAAAGTCCATACTGAAATGTTCTGWCAGAAAATAGAGTTGACAAAAAACATCTATCTTCATGGTGCTTATTTTCTTTATACTAGATCCCTGTGCCTTTTTCTGGATCTCTGGGAGAGTCCAACAGATGAGGAGCATGTTCAGACCTAYCTTTGGCTTGCAAGATGCTACAAGGACAGAGGAAGGAATCAGGACATCAGGGCATGCTATGAAATGGGATTGTTAATTGCACTGCATGCCAAAAATTTGCACAGTGGGTATCTAAAAATATCATGCAAGTGTGTTTCAAATATAATGTCCTGATGCATCTCAAAAATCCAGGTAGAAAAGTAAAAAAAAAAAAAA